>NC_090970.1:351707-580804 GCF_040807025.1 Struthio camelus | reverse complement strand
GGGCACTTGGGGGCTGGGGGGGAGATGGGGGGCGTTGGGGCCGTGGGGGCAGCGCTCATGGGGCCGGGGGGAGGTCAGGCTGTGGGTCGCGCCGTGGGGCTGGGGGGATGGTGTGGGTCGCGCCGTGGGTCACACCGGGGGGGCCGGGAGTGACAGCATGGGTCATGCTGTGGGGCCGGGGGCCGCGCTGTGGGGCACGCCATGGGGCTGGGGGCCAGGATGTGGGGCTGGGGGTCATGCCGTGGGTCACGCCATGGGGCTCGGGGTCTGGCGGGCACGCCGTGGGTCAGGCCGTGGGGCTGGGGCCGTGCTGTGGGGCTGGGGGTCGCGCCGTGGGTCAGGCTGTGGGGCTGTGGGCCGCGCCGTGGGCCGGGGGCCGTGCCGTGGGTCAGGCTGTGGGGCTGGGGGCCGCGCCATGGGGCTGGGGGCCGCGCCGTGGGTCAGGCTGTGGGGCCGGGGGCCGCGCTGTGGGGCCGTGGGTCACGGGGCCGTGCCGTGGGTCAGGCTGTGGGGCTGGGGGCCGCGCCGTGGGGCTGGGGGCTGCGGGTCACACTGTGGGTCATGCCATGGGGCTGGGAGTGGTGCCGTGGGCTGCGCCGTGGGGCTGGGGGCCATGCTGTGGGGCTGGGGGCCGCGGGTCACGCTGTGGGGCCGGGGCCGTGCCGTGGGTCAGGCTGTGGGGCTGGGGGCCGCGCTGTGGGGCCGCGGGTCGCGCCGTGGGGCCGAGGTTTGTGCGTGGGTCGCGCCGTGGGGCTGGGGGCCGCGCCGTGGGGCCGAGGGTCGCGCCGTGGGTCACGCCGTGGGGCTGGGGGCTGCGCCGTGGGGCTGGGGGTCGCGCCGTGGGGCCGGGAGCTGGGCCGTGGGTTGCGCCGTGGGGCTGGGGGCTGCGCCGTGGGGCTGGGGGCTGCGCCGTGGGGCCGAGGGTCGCGCCGTGGGGCCGGGGGTCGCGCCGTGGGTCGCGCCGTGGGGCCGAGGGCCGCGCCGTGGGGCTGGGGGCTGCGCCGTGGGGCCGAGGGCCGCGCCGTGGGGCCGAGGGCCGCGCCGTGGGGCCGGGGGCCGCGCCGTGGGTCGCGCCGTGGGGCCGAGGGCCGCGCCGTGGGGCCGGGGGCCGCGCCGTGGGTCGCGCCGTGGGGCCGAGGGTCGCGCCGTGGGGCCGGGGGCCGCGCCGTGGGGCTGTGGGTCGCGCCGTGGGGCTGGGGGTCGCGCCGTGGGGCTGGGGGCTGCGCCGTGGGGCCGGGGTCGCGCTGTGGGTCGCGCCGTGGGGCCGAGGGCCGCGCCGTGGGGCCGGGAGCTGGGCCGTGGGGCCGAGGGTCGCGCCGTGGGTCGCGCCGTGGGGCCGAGGGCCGCGCCGTGGGGCTGGGGGCTGGGGGCCGCGCCGTGGGGCCGAGGGTCGCGCCGTGGGTCGCGCCGTGTGGGGGCTGCGCCGTGGGGCCGAGGGTCGCGCCGTGGGGCCGGGGGCCGGGCTGTGGGGCTGTGGGTCACGCCGTGGGCCGTGGGTCGCGCCGTGGGGTCGCACTCACCGCCGGGGGGGGGCTGAGGTCGAGGCGGGGGGGGGGGCCGGGCCCGGTGCAGCCGCCCCAGCGTCTGGGCCGCTTCCTCTGGGCCCCAAAGCGGCCTCTTTTCACCCCAAAACACCCGCCCCCCCGCGCCCCGAACCGGCCTCTTCTCACCCCAAAACACCCGCCCCCCCCCGCGCCCCCAAACCGGCCTCTTTTCACCCCAAAACACCCGCCCCCCCGCGCCCCAAACCGGCCTCTTTTCACCCCAAAACACCCGCCCCCCCGCGCCCCCAAACCGGTCTCTTTTCACCCCAAAACACCCGCCCCCCCGCGCCCCCAAACCGGCCTCTTCTCACCCCAAAACACCCGCCCCCCCGCGCCCCCGAACCGGCCTCTTTTCACCCCAAAACACCCGCCCCCCCGCGCCCCCAAACCGGTCTCTTTTCACCCCAAAACACCCGCCCCCCCGCGCCCCCGAACCGGCCTCTTCTCACCCCAAAACACCCGCCCCCCCGCGCCCCCGAACCGGCCTCTTCTCACCCCAAAACACCCGCCCCCCCCGCGCCCCGAACCGGCCTCTTCTCACCCCAAAACACCCGCCCCCCCGCGCCCCGAACCGGCCTCTTCTCACCCCAAAACACCCGCCCCCCCGCGCCCCGAACCGGCCTCTTCTCACCCCAAAACACCCGCCCCCCCGCGCCCCGAACCGGCCTCTTCTCACCCCAAAACACCCGCCCCCCCGCGCCCCGAACCGGCCTCTTCTCACCCCAAAACACCCGCCCCCCCCGCGCCCCGAACCGGCCTCTTCTCACCCCAAAACACCCGCCCCCCCCGCGCCCCGAACCGGCCTCTTTTCACCCCAAAACACCCGCCCCCCCGCGCCCCGAACCGGCCTCTTCTCACCCCAAAACACCCGCCCCCCCCGCGCCCCGAACCGGCCTCTTCTCACCCCAAAACACCCGCCCCCCCCGCGCCCCCAAACCGGCCTCTTTTCACCCCAAAACACCCGCCCCCCCCCGCGCCCCAAACCGGCCTCTTCTCACCCCAAAACACCCGCCCCCCCGCGCCCCCGAACCGGCCTCTTTTCACCCCAAAACACCCGCCCCCCCCGCGCCCGAACCGGCCTCTTTTCACCCCAAAACACCCGCCCCCCCGCGCCCCCGAACCGGCCTCTTCTCAACCCCAAAACACCCGCCCCCCCCGCCCCAAACCGGCCTCTTTTCACCCCAAAACACCCGCCCCCCCGCGCCCCAAACCGGCCTCTTCTCACCCCAAAACACCCGCCCCCCCGCGCCCCAAACCGGCCTCTTCTCACCCCAAAACACCCGCCCCCCCCGCGCCCCGAACCGGCCTCTTTTCACCCCAAAATTACCCCCTGCCCCCAAACATCCCCAGTGAGCCAAAACCCCCCCGTTTTACCCCAAATATCCCCCCCCAGCAATCCCAGTGCTCCCAGTACCCACCAGGCCCCCCCCCAGCGCTCCCAGCACCCACCAGGCCCCCCCAGTGCTCCCAGTACCCACCAGGTCCCCCCCCAGCGCTCCCAGCACCCACCAGGCCCCCCCAGTGCTCCCAGTACCCACCAGGCCCCCCCCCAGCGCTCCCAGCACCCACCAGGCCCCCCCAGCGCTCCCAGTACCCACCAGGCCCCCCCCCAGCACTCCCAGTACCCACCATGCCGCCCCCCCAGTGCTCCCAGTACCCACCAGGTCCCCCCCCAGCGCTCCCAGCACCCACCAGGCCCCCCCAGCGCTCCCAGCACCCACCAGGCCCCCCCCCAGCGCTCCCAGCACCCACCAGGCCCCCCCAGCGCTCCCAGCACCCACCAGGCCCCCCCCCAGCGCTCCCAGCACCCACCAGGCCCCCCCCAGCGCTCCCAGCACCCACCAGGCCCCCCCCCAGCGCTCCCAGCACCCACCAGGCCCCCCCCAGCGCTCCCAGCACCCACCAGGCCCCCCCCCAGCACTCCCAGCACCCACCAGGCCCCCCCCCAGCGCTCCCAGTACCCACCAGGCCCCCCCCAGCGCTCCCAGTACCCACCAGGCCCCCCCCCAGCACTCCCAGCACCCACCAGGCCCCCCCCAGCGCTCCCAGCACCCACCAGCCCCCCCCAGCACTCCCAGCACCCACCAGGCCCCCCCCCAGCGCTCCCCAGCACCCACCAGCCCCCCCCCAGCACTCCCAGCACCCACCAGGCCCCCCCCAGCGCTCCCAGTACCCACCAGGCCCCCCCCAGCGCTCCCAGTACCCACCAGGCCCCCCCCAGCGCTCCCAGTACCCACCAGGCCGCCCCAGCGCTCCCAGTACCCACCAGGCCCCCCCCAGCGCTCCCAGTACCCACCAGGCCCCCCCCAGCGCTCCCAGCACCCACCAGGCCCCCCCCCAGCGCTCCCAGCACCCACCAGGTCCCCCCAGCGCTCCCAGTACCCACCAGGCCCCCCCCAGCGCTCCCAGTACCCACCAGGCCCCCCCCCAGCACTCCCAGTACCCACCAGGCCCCCCCCCAGCGCTCCCAGCACCCACCAGGCCGCCCCCAGCGCTCCCAGTACCCACCAGGCCCCCCCCCAGCGCTCCCCAGTACCCACCAGGCCCCCCCCAGCGCTCCCAGTACCCACCAGGCCCCCCCAGCGCTCCCAGTACCCACCAGGCCCCCCCCCAGCACTCCCAGTACCCACCATGCCGCCCCCCCAGCGCTCCCAGTACCCACCAGGCCCCCCCCAGCGCTCCCAGCACCCACCAGGCCCCCCCCCAGCGCTCCCAGCACCCACCAGGCCCCCCCCAGCGCTCCCAGCACCCACCAGGCCCCCCCCCAGCGCTCCCAGTACCCACCAGGCCCCCCCCAGCGCTCCCAGTACCCACCAGGCCCCCCCCAGCGCTCCCAGCACCCACCAGGCCCCCCCCCAGCGCTCCCAGCACCCACCAGCCCCCCCCCAGCGCTCCCAGCACCCACCAGGCCCCCCCAGCGCTCCCAGCACCCACCAGGCCCCCCCCAGCGCTCCCAGTACCCACCAGGCCCCCCCCAGCGCTCCCAGTACCCACCAGGCCCCCCCCCAGCGCTCCCAGCACCCACCAGGCCCCCCCCCAGCGCTCCCAGTACCCACCAGGCCCCCCCCCCAGCGCTCCCAGCACCCACCAGGCCCCCCCCCCAGCGCTCCCAGCACCCACCAGGCCCCCCCCCAGCGCTCCCAGCACCCACCAGGCCCCCCCCAGCGCTCCCAGCACCCACCAGGCCCCCCCCCAGCGCTCCCAGCACCCACCAGGCCCCCCCCAGCGCTCCCAGTACCCACCAGGCCGCCCCCAGTGCTCCCAGTACCCACCCCCCTGCCCCCCCAGCAATCCCAGTGCTCCCAGTACCCACCAGGCCCCCCCCCCAGCACTCCCAGCACCCACTAGGCCCCCCCCCAGCACTCCCAGTACCCACCAGGTCCCCCCCAGCACTCCCAGTACCCACCAGGCCCCCCCAGCGCTCCCAGTACCCACCAGGCCGCCCCCAGTGCTCCCAGTACCCACCCCCCTGCCCCCCCAGCAATCCCAGTGCTCCCAGTACCCACCAGGCCCCCCCCCCAGCGCTCCCAGCACCCACCCAGGCCCCCCCCCAGCACTCCCAGTACCCACCAGGCCCCCCCCCAGCGCTCCCAGCACCCACCAGGCCGCCCCCCAGCGCTCCCAGCACCCACCAGGCCCCCCCAGCGCTCCCAGCACCCACCAGGCCCCCCCCAGTGCTCCCAGTACCGACGAGGCAGCGGCACTGGCGGCTGTAGACGCGGACCAGCCCCACCTGCAGCTGGGCGGCCAGGTAGAGGGAGAGCCAGCTGGGCGGCCAGGTAGAGGGAGAGCCGGGGCCGGGGGCTCCGGCGCCGGGGGGGGGCCCCCGCGCCCCACATAGCCCAGCAGCGCCTCGCTGGGGGGGGGGCACGGCCCTATAGCGCCCCCGGGACCCCCCAAACCCCCCCACAGCCCCCCCCAGACCCACAGACCTCCCACGGCCCTAGAGCGCCCCCGGGACCCCCCCGGCCCCTACAGCCCCCCCCCACAGCCCCCCCCAGACCCACAGACCTCCCACGGCCCTAGAGCGCCCCCGGGACCCCCCCGGCCCCCAAAACCCCCCCTACAGCCCCCCCAGACCCACAGACCTCCCACGGCCCTATAGCGCCCTCGGGACCCCCCGGCCCCCAACCCCCCCCACAGCCCCCCCAGACCCACAGACCCTCCCACGGCCCTAGAGCGCCCCCGGGACCCCCCCGGCCCCTACAGCCCCCCACAGCCCCCCCAGACCCACAGACCTCCCACGGCCCTATAGCGCCCTCGGGACCCCCCCGGCCCCCAAAACCCCCCCCACAGCCCCCCCCAGACCCACAGACCTCCCACGGCCCTAGAGCGCCCTCGGGACCCCCCCGGCCCCCAAAACCCCCCCCACAGCCCCCCCCAGACCCACAGACCTCCCACGGCCCTAGAGCGCCCCGGACCCCCCCGGCCCCAAAACCCCCCCCACAGCCCCTCCCCAGACCCACAGACCTCCCACGGCCCTAGAGCGCCCCCGGGACCCCCCCGGCCCCTACAGCCCCCCACAGCCCCCCAGACCACAGACCTCCCACGGCCTAGAGCGCCCCCGGGACCCCCCCGGCCCCCAAAACCCCCCCCACAGCCCCCCCAGACCCACAGACCTCCCACGGCCCTATAGCGCCCCCGGGACCCCCCCGGCCCCCAAACCCCCCCCCACAGCCCCCCCCAGACCCACAGACCTCCCACGGCCCTAGAGCGCCCTCGGGACCCCCCCGGCCCCAAAACCCCCCCCACAGCCCCCCCAGACCCACAGACCTCCCACGGCCCTAGAGCGCCCCCGGGACCCCCCCGGCCCCTACAGCCCCCCCACAGCCCCCCCAGACCCACAGACCTCCCACGGCCCTAGAGCGCCCCCGGGACCCCCCGGCCCCTACAGCCCCCCCACAGCCCCCCCAGACCCACAGACCTCCCACGGCCCTAGAGCACCCTTGGACCCCCCCGGCCCCTACAGCCCCCTACAGCCCCCCCAGACCCACAGACCTCCACGGCCCTATAGCGCCCCCGGGACCCCCCCGGCCCCTACAGCCCCCCACAGCCCCCCCAGACCCACAGACCTCCCACGCCCTAGAGCGCCCCCGGGACCCCCCGGCCCCTACAGCCCCCCCCCACAGCCCCCCCAGACCCACAGACCTCCCACGGCCCTAGAGCGCCCTCGGGACCCCCCCGGCCCCTACAGCCCCCTACAGCCCCCCCAGACCCACAGACCTCCCACGGCCCTAGAGCACCCTTGGGACCCCCCCCGGCCCCTACAGCCCCCCCAGACCCACAGACCTCCCACGGCCCTAGAGCGCCCCCGGGACCCCCCCGGCCCCTACAGCCCCCCCACAGCCCCCCCAGACCCACAGACCTCCCACGGCCCTAGAGCGCCCTCGGGACCCCCCCGGCCCCTACAGCCCCCCCCAGCCCCCCCCAGACCCACAGACCTCCCACGGCCCTAGAGCGCCCCCGGGACCCCCCCGGCCCCTACAGCCCCCCACAGCCCCCCCAGACCCACAGACCTCCCACGGCCCTATAGCGCCCTCGGGACCCCCCGGCCCCAACCCCCCCCACAGCCCCCCCAGACCCACAGACCTCCCACGGCCCTAGAGCGCCCCCGGGACCCCCCCGGCCCCTACAGCCCCCCACAGCCCCCCCAGACCCACAGACCTCCCACGGCCCTATAGCGCCCTCGGGACCCCCCCGGCCCCCAAAACCCCCCCCACAGCCCCCCCAGACCCACAGACCTCCCACGGCCCTAGAGCGCCCTCGGGACCCCCCCGGCCCCCAAAACCCCCCCCACAGCCCCCCCAGACCCACAGACCTCCACGGCCCTAGAGCGCCCCCGGGACCCCCCGGCCCCCAAAACCCCCCCCACAGCCCCCCCAGACCCACAGACCTCCCACGGCCCTAGAGCGCCCCCGGGACCCCCCCGGCCCCTACAGCCCCCCACAGCCCCCCCAGACCCACAGACCTCCCACGGCCCTAGAGCGCCCCCGGGACCCCCCGGCCCCCAAAACCCCCCCCACAGCCCCCCCCAGACCCACAGACCTCCCACGGCCCTATAGCGCCCCCGGGACCCCCCCGGCCCCCCAAACCCCCCCCACAGCCCCCCCCAGACCCACAGACCTCCCACGGCCCTAGAGCGCCCTCGGGACCCCCCCGGCCCCCAAAACCCCCCCCACAGCCCCCCCAGACCCACAGACCTCCCACGGCCCTAGAGCGCCCTCGGGACCCCCGTGACCCCCCCGACCCCTACAGCCCCCTACAGACCCCCCTATTGCCCCCCCTGCAGGGCCCTATAGCCCCCCCCCAGCCCCTATAGCCCACCCCATTGCCCTCCAAGGGCCTTATAGCCCCCAGGCCCTTATAGCCCACCCCACTGCCCCCCCCTGCAGGGCCCTATAGCCCCATAGCCCTATAGCCCACCCAGCACCCTATAGCTCCCCTATAGGGCCCCCACAGCCCTTCCTATTGCCCCTGTGCAGGGCCCTACAGCTCCCCTATAGGGCCCTATAGCTCCCCAGGGCCGTATGGGCCCCTATAGCCCCTCCCAGCCCCCATAGCCCCTCCCAGCCCCTATAGCCCCCCTATAGCCCCCATACCAGGTGCGGGGCACGTCGACGGCCAGGTAGTCGCGGCGCAGGAGCCGGGAGCTGCAGGTGGCCGCCAGCCTGCGGGCGGCACCCAAAACCGCCCGATCTCACCCCAAAACGTGGCCTCGCCCCCGCACCTCCCCCCCCTCCGACCTCTCCCCAAAATGGCTCAGCTTCACCCCAACACCACTCCCCAAACCCCCCCAATTCTCCCCAAAACCTCCCGCCTTCACCCCCCAACACCACTCCCCAAACCCCCCCAATTCTCCCCAAAACCTCCCGCCTTCACCCCCCAACACCACTCCCAAAACCCCCCCAATTCTCCCCAAAACCTCCCGCCTTCACCCCCCACACCACTCCCCAAACCCCCCCAATTCTCCCCAAAACCTCCCGCCTTCACCCCCAACACCACTCCCCAAACCCCCCAATTCTCCCCAAAACCTCCCGCCTTCACCCCCCAACACCACTCCCCAAACCCCCCAATTCTCCCCAAAACCTCCCGCCTTCACCCCCCAACACCACTCCCCAAACCCCCCAATTCTCCCCAAAACCTCCCGCCTTCACCCCCCAACACCACTCCCCAAACCCCCCCAATTCTCCCCAAAACCTCCCGCCTTCACCCCCCAACACCACTCCCAAACCCCCCAATTCTCCCCAAAACCTCCCGCCTTCACCCCCCACACCACTCCCCAAACCCCCCCAATTCTCCCCAAAACCTCCCGCCTTCACCCCCCAACACCACTCCCCAAACCCCCCAATTCTCCCCAAAACCTCCCGCCTTCACCCCCCAACACCACTCCCCAAACCCCCCAATTCTCCCCAAAACCTCCCGCCTTCACCCCCCAACACCACTCCCCAAACCCCCCAATTCTCCCAAAACCTCCCGCCTTCACCCCCCAACACCACTCCCCAAACCCCCCAATTCTCCCCAAAACCTCCCGCCTTCACCCCCCAACACCACTCCCCAAACCCCCCCAATTCTCCCCAAAACCTCCCGCCTTCACCCCCCAACACCACTCCCCAAACCCCCCCAATTCTCCCCAAAACCTCCCGCCTTCACCCCCCAACACCACTCCCCAAACCCCCCCAATTCTCCCCAAAACCTCCCGCCTTCACCCCCCAACACCACTCCCCAAACCCCCCAATTCTCCCCAAAACCTCCCGCCTTCACCCCCCAACACCACTCCCCAAACCCCCCAATTCTCCCCAAAACCTCCCGCCTTCACCCCCCAACACCACTCCCCAAACCCCCCCAATTCTCCCCAAAACCTCCCGCCTTCACCCCCAACACCACTCCCCAAACCCCCCCAATTCTCCCCAAAACCTCCCGCCTTCACCCCCCAACACCACTCCCCAAACCCCCCCAATTCTCCCCAAAACCTCCCACCTTCACCCCCAACACCACTCCCCAAACCCCCCCAATTCTCCCCAAAACCTCCCGCCTTCACCCCCCAACACCACTCCCCAAACCCCCCCAATTCTCCCCAAAACCTCCCGCCTTCACCCCCCAACACCACTCCCAAAACCCCCCCAATTCTCCCCAAAACCTCCCGCCTTCACCCCCCAAAACCCCCCCAAACCGGAGCCTCCAAACACCCCCAAATCCCCCCAAAACAAACCCTACAAAACACCCCCGATTTCCCCCAAACCACCCCAAAACGGTCCCTATAAAACACCCCCAAAACGGACACTAAGAAAAAAAAAAACACCCCAAATCCCCCAAACACCCCCCCGAATCCCCCCGCCCCCCCCAAACTCCCCAAACCGCCCCAAACCGCCCCAAAAGCGCCTACCAGATGGTGCTGAAGCAGCCCGTGTGCCACTGCAGCACCTCGGGGTAGTAAAACATGGTGCGGCTGGCCCGAAACGCCGCTAATTCACCCCAAAACTGAGGGGGGCCCCAAAAAAGACGCCGAAACGGAGCCCTCGAATTGGGCGGAACCGGCCAAACAGCCCTAAAATCCTCCCAAATTTGGGACCCTGGAATTGGGGGAGTTCAAAAATGGAGACCCAAAACCGGGGGGGCTGCAAAGAAAGCCCTAAACCGCCCCAAATTTGGGACTGCAAAAAAAAAAGGAGCGATTCCACAAAGAGCCCCAAAACGCCCCAAATTTCGGGCTGCAAAATAAGGAGCAACTCCGAAAAGTCCCAAAACGCCCCAAATTTGGGACTGCAAAATAAGGAGCGATTCCAAAAACAGCCCCAAAACGCCCCAAATTTGGGAGCCTCAAAAAAGGAGCGATTCCAAAAACAGCCCTAAAACGCCCCAAATTCGGGACTTCAAAAAACCAGAAATTCCTAAAACAGCCCCAAAACGCCCCAAATTTGGGACGCCCGAAAAAAGGAGCGATTCCAAAAACAGCCCCAAAAGACCCCAAATTCGGGACTTCAAAAAAACAGAAATTCCTAAAACAGCCCCAAAACACCCCAAATTCGGGACTTCAAAAAACCAGAAATTCCTAAAACAGCCCCAAAACGCCCCAAATTTGGGACGCCCGAAAAAAGGAGCAATTCCACAAACAGCCCCAAAACACCCCAAATTCGGGCCCCCAAAATACAGGGACCCTCAAAACTCCTAAAATCGCCCCAAAATCGGGATTCCCCCAAATTCAAGGGCCTCAAATCCGCCCCCAAAGCTGGGAGGGGCCCCTCAAACCCCCTATTTTGCCCTAATTAAGCCCCTTATTAATTAGCTAATGGGAAAAACCTACCTGACATAAATACTAACCCGCTCCCTTAAATATATTAAATTAGATAAATACATAAATTAGCTCAAATTACCAATTAAATATATTAATCTACGCTATCAGCTACCAAAAATAACTTGGTATCCGCAATAAAAACAATTAATTAATTAAAACCCTCGACAATTAAACCTGGTGGCCCGTTAACCAGGTAAGTCTCCGGGATGCTAATTATATCTGCACTAATTAATAAATAAATAAATAAATAAATACATGAGACTAATTAAACCGTTTCCGCTGCGAACTAACTACACTCCCTACTAATTAAGCAGAAACACTCTAATTATTAGGCAGAATAAATTAATTTCCTGAACAAACCAACGAGCTCTGCACTAAAACTATTTCAAGTGCTGAAATGCTCATTAACTAAATATATTAAAACTCCTATTAACGAAAACAATTAGCTTTCTTACAAAAATCACAGGGTATAATTAATTAATTTGGCTGCTACTCAACTAAAATATTTAATTACTAACTACAGTATTTAACATTAAGTACATTAACCATAAAACTAATTACAATACATCGACTAAAAGCTTGCAACTACTAAAACTATTCTAATTAATGTAATTAAACTAATTAAAGCTACAATCAGCTAATTAAGACGGGTAAATTAAACGCATCTGTTTAAGAAACGATTAGCTCACACCCTTATTTAATATTTTTGAGAAAAATAATCTATTTATAGGCTAAACCGGCCCAAACTGCCTCGGTTAATAAGAGCTCGCGCTAATTATCCCGCCACCGCGCTAATTAGAAAGGAGCTAACTAAAGCTGGAGCAATTAGCGCCGCCCCCGCCTCTAATTAGTTCACCCCGCCTACGAGTTCAGAGAAAGGGTCCTGAACAGCTTAAGGAAAGGAACGATAATGAGCCAGGGGCGCTAATTAGGGCTAATTAGCGCCGCTAACGAGCCGTGCCGCTAACGAGCCACGCCACCGCCCGCCGCCGCCCTCGCGAAAAGCAGGCGCCTTCCGCGCTCCGCCTTTTATAACCTCGCCCCGTCCCGCCCCCCGCGCCCGCGCCGACCAATAGGAAGCTTTCCCACCTCAGGCGCGCTGGCCAATCAGCGGCTTTGTTTCCCTGCCGCCACGCGGGAGGGCGCGCGCTCGTGCGCGGGGCGGGAAAGCTGCTGCCCGCCCCGGTGACGAGAGAGGAGGGCGGCGGCCAATCACAGCGCGGTCCCCATTCCCGCTGGGAGACCGCTCCCCAATCAGAACGCCGGTACAGCCCACGTGGGGCCACACACCCCCTTCTCCTGCAGCCAATCGGGTGGAGACGACTCTCTTTCCCCCCCCCCACCGCCTCCTCGAGGAGGGTGGGTGGGTGCTCCCGTCACGTGCCCTGGAGACCGCCGCCGGGAGCCAATGGGAGGCCCTCCCGCCTCGCGCCGCGGGCCAATCGGGAGGCGGCGCGGCTTTCCCGCCAATTCTCCTCAGGGGAGGAGGCTCGTGCCGGGCGCAGCGTGAGGGCGAGGCGACACCGCGGCGGGGGGGGGGACATGGGGGGAAATGGGGGGACACAGAGGGGACAAGGGGGTGACAGGGGGGTCAGGGGCACCGAGGGGGTGACAGGGGGGTTAGGGGACATGAGGGGACACAGAGGGGACAAGGGGTGACAGGGGGGTCAGGGGCACCGAGGGGGTGACAGGGGGGTTAGGGGACATGAGGGGACACAGAGGGGACAAGGGGGTGACAGGGGGGTCAGGGGCACCGAGGGGGTGACAGGGGGGTTAGGGGACATGAGGGGACACAGAGGGGACAAGGGTTGACAGGGGGGTCAGGGGCACCGAGGGGGACGGGGGGGTGACAGGGGGGTTAGGGGACATGAAGGGACACAGAGGGGACAGGGGGGTGACAGGGGGGTCAGGGGCACCGAGGGGGTGACAGGGGGGTCGGGGGGGGTGACAGGGGGATTAGGGGGACCGGGGGGGACGGGGGGCTGATGGGGGAGTGGGGCTGACAGGGGGGATCAGGGGACATGAGGGGACACAGAGGGGACAGGGGGTGACAGGGGGGTCAGGGGCACCGAGAGGGATGGGGGGGGACCGGGGGGGACGGGGGGCTGATGGGGGAGTGGGGCTGACAGGGGGGTTAGGGGACATGGGGGGACACAGAGGGGACAGGGGGTCACAGGGGGGGTTGGGGGTGATGGAGATAGGGGGATATGGATGCAGAGGGGGTGGGAGGGTGATGGGTTAGCAGGATGGGGGGGTGATGGGGGAGTGGGGCTGATGGGAGCGGGGGACACGGGGGGACAGAGGGAACGGGGGGAACATGGGAGAAAGGGGGGGGACAGAAGAGAGATGAGAGGAAAAGGGGGTCGGGGGCAACAGGGGAGACATGAGGGGACACGGGGGAGAGGGGGGTGACAGAGGGGCCACGGGGACACAGGGCGACGAGGGACGTGGGGTGACAGGATGGGGGGCCAATAGGGGAGCGGGAGTCCCGCACACGCCCGTTCCCACCCCGGCCCCACACGGGCGCCGTGGCTGCCGGTGGGTCACAGCTTTATTCTCGCGAGGGAGGGGGGCACGGCCCCACACACGCGTCGGCAGCGCCTCTGCCCCACGGCGGCCCGGCCCCCCGCCCGCCGCGAACGGAGGTGAGCAGCTTCGTGGGCCCCAGAGGCTCTCGGCGCGTGCTGCGGGGCTGGGGGGCGCGGCGGGCTGGGGTCACGGTGAGGCTGCAGGACGCCGTGGGGCTGGGATTGCCGTGGGGCTGGGGGGCGCCGGGGGGCGGAGGTCGCTGTAGTGCTGGGGGCCGAGCAGGAGGTCCCTGCCCCACTCAGGCGCGGGGGGGCGGCGCCGTGGGGCTGTCGAGGAGCTGCTGGGCGAAGGCCTGCTCCAGCTGAGAGGGGCTGGGGTCAGTGGGGCTGCCCCATAGCTGCCCCCCGGTTGCTCCCACTGCCCCCAGCTGCCCCATAGCCGCCCTACCTCTGCTCCTCCTGCCCCATAGCTGCCCCCCAGCTGCTCCATGTCTGCTCCTGCTGCCCCAGAGCTGCTCCCACCACCCTTCGCTGCCCCATAGCTGCCCCCCGGCTGCTCCCACCGCCCCCAGCTGCCCCTGCTGTCCCCCAGCTGACCCATAGCTGGTCTGCAGCCACCCCAGCTCCCCCATAGCTGCTCCCGTCACCCTCAGCTGCCCCACGGCTGCCCTTGCTGCCCCACGGCTGCCCCATAACTCATCTAGCTGCTCTATATCTATGCTTTTTCTGCCCCATAGCTATCTCGTAGGTGCTCTTCTCCCCCCCGCCTGCCCCTTGCTGCCCCGCAGCCCACCCATTTGCCCCCCAGCTGCCCCATAGCTGCCCCCCAGCCCAACTCTCTGCCCCACAACTGCTCCCCAGCCTGCCAATCCGCCCCTCAGCCCACTCCTCTGCCCCCCATCTGCTTCCTTCTGCCCCACTGCGCCCCCCCGAGCCGCAGCGCACTCCTGTTCCCTCCCTTTGCTCTCTTGCTGCCCCATAGCACCCTTGCTTGCCCCCCAGCCCACTTTTCCGCCCTACAGACCTCCCGCCGCACCTTCTTTCAGCCCCCCAAGTGCCGCCCGCTGCCCCATAGCCGCCCCACCTGCAGGACGAGGGCGCCGCGCTCGGGGCCGTCGCCGGGGCCGGGCTCCTCGCCCACGGCCAGGGTGACGCGGTGCGGGGGGCAAGGCCCCAGCCCGGCGCGGTGCTGCTCCAGCTCTGTTTGCGGGGGGGGGGGGGGGGGGGGGGGGGACACCCACCGTGAGCCGCGCGTGTGGGGCAGCGCCCGCCGTGGGGCAGCGCCCGCCGTGATTCGGGCAGGAGGGGGGCGGGCGCGCCGCACTCACCCCACCGGAAGCGCCGGGCGTCGAAGACCTGCACCACGGCGCCGCGCTCCAGCAGCGAGGCGCCGTGGGGCCGGGCGCCGTGGGGCGGGGCGCAGTAGAGGGCCGCCTCCCCCCGGCGCCGCACGAACAGCCCCTGGGCGCTGCTGGCCAGCAGCAGCCCCGGGCGCAGGCCGGCCAGCAGCGGCCCCACGGCGGCGGCGGCGCCGCTGCTCCCCGGCTGCCCCCCGGCGCCCCCCGACAGCCCCTCGGGGGCGGGCAGCAGCAGGCGGGGCAGCAGGCCGCCCCCCGCCGCCGGGGGGCCCCGGGGCGTCACCAGGTAGTCGCCGGGGGGCAGCCAGCCCCGCCAGGCCAGCGCCCCCCCCAGCCACAGCCGCAGCCCCAGCGCCGCCCCTCCTGCCGCCGGGGAGCGAGGGGGCGGAGTCAGTGCGGGGGGGCGGGGCAGGGGGTGGGGCTGGGGCTGAGCTGGGGGTGTGGCCAGGACCGGGGGGCGGGGATGGGGGTGTGGCCAGGACTGCTGGGGGGCGGGGTCAGGCCTCAGCTGGGGGTGTGGTCAGGGCCAGGCTGGGGGTGTGGCCAGGACTGCTGGGGGGCGGGATCAGGCCTCAGCGGGGGGTGTGGTCAGGACTGCTGGGGGTGTGGTCAGGGCTGGGCTTGGGGGTGTGGCCAGGACTGCTGGGGGCGGGGCAAGGCCTCAGTTGGGGTGTGGCCAGGACTGCTGGGGGTGGGGTCAGGCCTCGGGGTGTGGCCAGGACTGCTGGGGGGCGGGGTCAGGCCTCAGCTGGGGGTGTGGTCAGGACTGCTGGGGGTGGGGTCAGAGCTGGGCTGGGGGTGTGGCCAAGACTGCTGGGGGTGTGGCCAGGGCTGGGCTTGGGGGTGTGGCCAGGACTGCTGGGGGCGGGGCAAGGCCTCAGTTGGGGTGTGGCCAAGACTGCTGGGGGCGGGGTCAGGCCTCGAGGTGTGGCCAGGACTGCTGGGGGCGGGGTCAGGCTTCAGCTGGGGGTGTGGTCAGGACTGCTGGGGGCGGGGTCAGAGCTGGGCTGGGGGTGTGGCCAAGACTGCTGGGGGTGTGGTCAGGGCTGGGCTTGGGGGTGTGGCCAGGACTGCTGGGGGCGGGGCAAGGCCTCAGTTGGGGTGTGGCCAGGACTGCTGGGGGCGGGGTCAGGGCTGGGCTCGGGGGTGTGGCCAGGACTGGGGGGTGTGGCCAGGCCTGCTGGGGGTGGGGCCAGGCTGCAGCTGGGGGCGGGGCCAGGGCTTTTCCTGGGGTGGGGCCAGGCTGGGCTGGGGGTGTCCGGGGGAAGGGGGGTGGGGCCAGAGCGGTGCTAGGGGCGGGGCCACCACTAGGGGCGGGGCCAGGGCTGGGGCTGCAGTGAGGGGGTGGGTCAACCTATGGGGCGGGGCGGGGCTTGGTCAGCGGCTGGGGGGTGGGGCCGATCGCGGGGGCGGGGCTCACCCTGGGCAGGGGGGAGGGGCTCCAAGCTCTCCATGACGATGTCCAGGCTGGGCGGGGCCAGGGGCGGGGCCGGGGCTGAGGAGGGCGGGGTCAGGCCTGCAGCACCCCGCCCCCCTGCCCCAACCGCCTCCCCAGCCCCATAGCTGCCCCCCCAACCGCCCCCCCCAGCCCCCCAATAGCCCCTCAACTGCCCCCAGTTCCCCTCTGTGACCCATAATTGCCCCCCACGGCCCCCCAACTGCCCCCCCTCCCCGTAGCTCACCCCCAGTCTCCCCCCACCAGCCCCATAACTACCCCAACCGGCCCCTCCCAGCCCCACAACCCCCCCCCCCCGGCTGCTTCCCCGCCCCGGCTCTCACGAGGGACCCAGGTGTCCGGGCAGAGCTGGGCGTCATCGGGGCTGGGAGACGGCGCCTGCGGGCGGAGAGCGGTCGTTCTGGGGGGGGGGGGCTGCCCCACAACTGCCCCCCTGCCCCATAACTACCCCCCCGCCCAACTGACCCCACCCCACAACTGCCCCTTACACCCCCAACAGCCCTCCCCTCCCAGAACCACCCCCCCGCCCCCCAACAGCCCCCCGCAACGTACCGCCTCGCTGGGGGGCTGGGGCTCTGCAGCCTCCTCCGGGGGGGGCGTCACCGAGGGGCTGGCGGCGGCTTCCGGCTGCGGACGGGGCCCGGCGCGCCGCGGGGGCTGCTTGCCTGCGGGGCACCCGGACGCCTGGGTCCCTCCCCGGACGCCTGGGCCCTTCTCCCGGACACCTGGGCCCCTCCCCGGATGCCTGGGCCCCTCTCCTGGACGCCTGGGCCCCTCTCCCGGACGCCTGGGCCCCTCTCACGGACGCCTGGGCCCCTCCCCGGACGCCTGGGCCCCTTCCCCGGACGCCTGGGCCCCTCCCCGGACACCTGGGCCCCTCCCCGGACGCCTGGGCCCCTCCCCGGACGCCTGGGCCCCTTCCCGGACACCTGGGCCCCTTCCCCGGACACCTGGGCCCCTGCCCCGGACGTCTGGGCCCCTGCCCCGGACGTCTGGGCCCTTCTCCCGGACACCTGGGTCCCTCCCCGGACACCTGGGTCCCTCCCCGGACGCCTGGGCCCCTCCCCGGATGCCTGGGCCCCTGCCCCGGACGTCTGGGCCCTTCTCCCGGACACCTGGGCCCCTTTCCCAGGCACCTGTGCCCTTCTCCCGGACACCTGGGCCCCTCCCCGGACGCCTGGGCCCCTTCCCGGACACCTGGGCCCCTCCCTGGACACCTGGGCCCCTCCCCAGACACCTGGGCCCCCTTCCCCGGACGCCTGGGCCCCTTCCCCGGACACCTGGGCCCATCCCTGGACACCTGGGCCCCTCCCCGGACACCTGGGCCCCCTTCCCCGGACGCCTGGGCCCCTCCCCGGACACCTGGGCCCCCTTCCCCGGACGCCTGGGCCCCTTCCCGGACACCTGGGCCCATCCCTGGACACCTGGGCCCCTTTCCCAGATGCCTGGGCCCCTTCCCCGGACGCCTGGGCCCCTTCCCGGACACCTGGGTCCCTCCCCGGACGCCTGGGCCCCGGGGGGCGGGGCTCACCGCGGGGGGCGGGGCTGGGCAGCAGCCGGTAGACCTTGTAGGGCCGGGGCCCGTCGAGGCGGGAGCGTTCGGGCACCTCCTCGAACTCGGCGCTCTTGTTGAGGGCGCAGCGGAGCCGCGTCTTGCAGCCCGCCGGGTCCGGCGGCGCCCCGGGCCGCAGCTTGCCCTTGAACTCGGCCCACGCCTGCGCACGGCACACGCAACACGCTAATGACACGCCAGCGACACGCCGCGGGGCACGCGTGACGCCTCGACGCGGGTAACGGGGTCTGGGGGAGCTGCAGGCCGCAGCTCGGCCTCGGACTCGGCACGTGCCACACGCAACACGCTAAGGACACGCCAGCGACACGCCGCGGGGCACACGTGACGCCTCGACGCAGGTAACGGGGTCTGGGGGAGCTGCAGGCCGCAGCTCGGCCTCGGACTCGGCACGTGCCACACGCAACACGCTAAGGACACGCCAGCGACACGCCGCGGGGCACGCGTGACGCCTCGACGCGGGTAACGGGGTCTGGGGGAGCCGCAGGCTCCAGCTCACCCTCGGACTCGGCACGTGGCACACGCAACACGCTAACGACACGCCAGCGACACGCCGCGGGGCACGCGTGACGCCTCGACGCGGGTAACGGGGTCTGGGGGAGCTGCAGGCCGCAGCTGGCCCTCGGACTCGGCACGTGGCACACGCAACACGCTAACGACACGCCAGCGACACGCCGCGGGGCACGCGTGACGCCTCGACGCGGGTAACGGGGTCTGGGGGCGCCCCAGGCCGCAGCTGGCCCTCGGACTCGGCACGTGGCACACGCAACACGCTAACGACACGCCAGCGACACGCCGCGGGGCACGCGTGACGCCTCGATGCGGGTAACGGGGTCTGGGGGAGCTGCAGGCCGCAGCTCGCCCTCGG
This sequence comes from Struthio camelus, assembly GCF_040807025.1. Taxonomy (NCBI): domain Eukaryota; kingdom Metazoa; phylum Chordata; class Aves; order Struthioniformes; family Struthionidae; genus Struthio; species Struthio camelus. The sequence goes on along the minus strand of NC_090970.1, from coordinate 562,188 downwards.
ACTCGGCACGTGGCACACGCTACACGCTAACGACACGCCAGCGACACGCCGCGGGGCACGCGTGACACCTCGACGCGGGTAACGGGGTCTGGGGGCGCCCCAGACCGCAGCTCGCCCTCGGACTCGGCACGTGCCACACGCAACACGCTAACGACACGCCAGCGACACGCCGCGGGGCACGCGTGACGCCTCGACACAGGTAACGGGGTCTGGGGGTGCCCCAGGCCGCAGCTGGCCCTTGGACTCGGCACGTGGCACACGCAACACGCTAAGGACACGCCAGCGACACGCCGCGGGGCACGCTCGCCACCTCAATGCGGGTAACGCGGTCTGGGGGGGGGGCGCTCCAGGGCGGGGGTCACCCGTGAGCTCAGTCTAGACCCGCACAGGTGATGCTGTCGTGGAACACGCCAAGGACACGCCAGCGACACGCAACACGCCGCTGGAGGCATTGCATCGCGGCAGAACGGCCCGCGGGCTCCGCGTCGCCATCACGCCGTCAGCGTCGCAGGCGTCGGCCGGGTGCGCTTGAGCGTGTCGCTAGTAGGTGGCGGCGGCGCGTTAGCGTGTGCGGGCGGTTAGCGTGTGCGGGCGGTTAGCGTGTGCGGGCGGGCACCTGGAAGAAGGCGGCGTCGCGGGGGCCGTGGTCGTGCTTGCCGGCGTGCTTCCAGGGGATGCGCACGGCGCTGCGCGCCCCGTCGTCCCACTCCAGCCCGGCGAAGCGCCCGCTCTCCACCTGCGCCACCAGCCAGGGCCGCAGGCGCCGGCGGCCCGCCATGGCCCCGCCGCCGCCCCCCGCGCCGCGCCGCGCCAGGGGGGGGACGCCGAGCTGGGGACGCGGGGGCGCGGGTCAGGGGACGCGGGGGCGGGGGTCAGGGGGCGCGGGGGCACGGGGACGGGGGGACGCGGGGAGACAGGGACGGGGGAGACGGGGACACGGGTCAGGGGGGACAGGGACGGGGGTCGGGGGGGGACACGGGGACGGGGACACAGGTCGGGGGGGACGCGGGGACGGGGGAGACGGGTCCAGAAGTGGGGACGCGGGGACGCGGGTCAGTGGGGGACGTGGGGACACGGGGACACGGGTCAGCGGGGACGTGGGGACGTGGGTCAGTGGGGGACGTGGGACATGGGGACATGGGTCAGTGGGGACGCGGGGACGTGGGTCAGTGGGGACGTGGGGACATGGGGACATGGGTCAGTGGGGGACATGGGACATGGGGACACGGGTCAGTGGGGACGTGGGGACGTGGGGGACATGGGACATGGGGGACATGGGACATAGGGACGCGGGTCAGTGGGGACGTGGGGACGTGGGTCAGTGGGGGACGTGGGGACACGGGTCAGGGGATGTGGGGACGCGGGGACGTGGGTCGGTGGGGGACGTGGGACATGGGGACGCGGGTCAGTGGGGACGCGGGGACACGGGGACGTGGGGGACATGGGACATGGGGACACGGGTCGGGGGGACGTGGGGACATGGGGACATGGGTCAGTGGGGACGTGGGACATGGGGACACGGGTCAGGGGACGTGGGGACGCGGGAGACGTGGGTCAGTGGGGGACGTGGCACGTGGGGACACGGGTCAGTGGACGTGGGGACGCGACACGGGGACGTGGGTCGGCGGGGGACGTGGCGACGCGGGGACGAGGCAGTGGGGAACACGGCGACACGGGAGACGGGTCAGTGGACGTGGGGACACGGGGACGTGGGTCGGGGGGGGACGCGGGGACACGCGGGGGGACGCGCCCGACCCGTGGCGAGCCGGCGGGGGGACCCGGGGGGCGCCGCCGTGACGTCACACCCCCCCCCCCCCGGGCCCCGCGGTTCTCCCCTCACCTCCTTCCGCGCTGCCTGCGGCGGCGGCCGCTTCCTCGAAATCACGTGACGCCCCGCCGCGGCCCCGCCCCCCCCTCCGCCGGCCCCGCCCCCGCGACGGGCGGGGCGGCGAGAAACCACAGACACGGGGGTTGTTGGTGGCGGTGGGGAGGGGGGGGGAAGCAGCTTTTATTGAGCGATGCGGCGCAGGCCGGGCCGAGCCGAAAAAGCCTCCAACGTCCCCAAAACGGGCGGAGCCGAAAAAGCCTCCAACGTCCCCAAAACGGTCGGGGGGCTGGTGGGGGGGGGGGGCCGCGGGGTAAAAGGAGGGCGGCGGCGTCACTGCGGGCGGCGCGGCGGGGCGGCGGCGGGACCCAGCGGCGCCTCCTGGGCCAGGCACTGCGGGGCGGGGCGGGTGAGGGGGCGTGGCTAAGCGCGGCCCCGCCCCCTCGGCCCGCCCCCAGGCCCCGCCCACCTGGAGGAGGCGGCGGCGGTAGGCGGCGTCGGGCTCGGCGGCGGCGCGGGGCGGCGGCCCGGCCGGCAGGTGGCGCTCGGCGGCTGCGCGCAGCTCCGGCAGCGAGTAGAGGCGGGCGGGGTCCAGGCGGCGCTCGTTCACCAGCCGCACCAGGTACTCCTTGTAGTGCCCCCTGGCGGGGGGCGGCCGCCGCGGTCACCCCCCCGGGACTCCCCCCGGGACCCCCCAAACCTCCCCCCGGCACCCCCCCCAAATCCCCCCCCCAAACCAGGTACTCCTTGTAGTGCCCCCTGGCGGGGGGCGGCCGCCGCGGTCACCCCCCCGGGACCCCCCAAACCTCCCCCCGGGACCCCCCCCAAATCCCCCCCCCCAAACCAGGTACTCCTTGTAGTGCCCCCTGGCGGGGGGCGGCCGCCGCGGTCACCCCCCCGGGACTCCCCCCGGGACCCCCCCGGGACCCCCCGGACCTCCCCCCGGGACCTCCCCCCAAACCCCCCCGGCACCCCCCGGACCTCCCCCCAGGACCCCCCCCAAATCCCCCCCCCCCAAACCAGGTACTCCTTGTAGTGCCCCCTGGCGGGGGGCGGCCGCCGCGGTCACCCCCACGGGACCCCCCCCCAAACCCCCCCGGGACCCCCCAAACCTCCCCCGGCACCCCCCCCAAATCCCCCCCCAAACCAGGTACTCCTTGTAGTGCCCCCTGGCGGGGGGCGGCCGCCGCGGTCACCCCCCCGGCACCCCCCCCCCGGGACCCCCCCCGGCACCCCCCAAACCTCCCCCCGGGACCCCCCCCAAATCCCCCCCCCCAAACCAGGTACTCCTTGTAGTGCCCCCTGGCGGGGGGCGGCCGCCGCGGTCACCCCCCCGGCACCCCCCCCAAACCCCCCCGGCACCCCCCGGACCTCCCCCCGGGACCCCCCCCCAAATCCCCCCCCAAACCAGGTACTCCTTGTAGTGCCCCCTGGCGGGGGCGGCCGCCGCGGTCACCCCCCGGGACCGCCCCCCAAACCCCCCCCAAACCCCCCCGGCACCCCCCGGACCTCCCCCCAGGACCCCCCCCAAATCCCCCCCCCAAACCAGGTACTCCTTGTAGTGCCCCCTGGCGGGGGGCGGCCGCCGCGGTCACCCCCCCGGGACTCCCCCCGGGACCACCCAAACCTCCCCCCGGCACCCCCCAAACCTCCCCCCGGACCTCCCCCCAGGACCCCCCCCAAATCCCCCCCCCCAAACCAGGTACTCCTTGTAGTGCCCCCTGGCGGGGGGCGGCCGCCGCGGTCACCCCCCCGGCACCCCCCCCAAACCCCCCCGGGACCCCCCCGGCACCCCCCCCCCAAACCAGGTACTCCTTGTAGTGCCCCCTGGCGGGGGGCGGCCGCCGCGGTCACCCCCCCGGGACTCCCCCCGGGACCCCCCAAACCTCCCCCGGGACCCCCCAAACCTCCCCCCAAACCTCCCCCCGGGACCCCCCCCCCAAATCCCCCCCCCCAAACCAGGTACTCCTTGTAGTGCCCCCTGGCGGGGGGCGGCCGCCGCGGTCACCCCCCCGGCACCCCCCCGGGACCCCCCGGACCTCCCCCCGGCACCCCCCCCAAACCCCCCCGGACCTCCCCCCGGCACCCCCCCCAAATCCCCCCCCCCAAACCAGGTACTCCTTGTAGTGCCCCCTGGCGGGGGGCGGCCGCTGCGGTCACCCCCCCGGGACCCCCCCCGGCACCCCCCAAACCTCCCCCCGGAATCCCCCCCCCAAACCAGGTACTCCTTGTAGTGCCCCCTGGCGGGGGGCGGCCGCCGCGGTCACCCCCCCGGCAGCCCCCCAAACCTCCCCCCGGGACCCCTCCAAACCTCCCCCAACCTTCCTCCGATATCCCAAGTCCCCCCCCGGACCCCCCCCCAAATATCACTCAGGAGCCCCCAATAGTTCTTTAATGACCCCCCCAGTACCCCCTAGGACCCCCAAATACCCCCCAGGACCCCTAACCCCCCCCCCCAAACACCTAAATACCCCCTAGGAGCCCAAGACACCTCCCAGGGACCCCCAAGTACCCCCAATACCCCCCAAGTACCCCCAATACCCCGCCACAGACCCCCCCAATACCCCCCAGGACCCCCCACAGACCCCTAATACCCCCCAGGACCCCCCAATACCCCCCACAGACCCCCCTAATACCCCCCAGGACCCCCCAATACCCCCCACAGACCCCCCCAATACCCCCCAGGACCCCCCACAGACCCCCAATACCCCCCAAGTACCCCCAATACTCCCCCACAGACCCCCCCAATACCCCCCAGGACCCCCACAGACCCCTAATACCCCCCAGGACCCCCCCAATAGCCCCCACAGACCCCCAATACCCCCCACAGACCCCCCAATACCCCCCAGGACCCCCCAATACCCCCCGGGACCCCCCCCCAGGGCCGCTTACACGCAGAGGCCGGCGTGTCCCGGCGGCGCCTCCTTGCCGCAGGGCTCGTCCCGCAGCCCCCCCGGCGTCTCCTTCTGCTCCAGCACCCCGCAGCCCCTGCGCGGCCCCCACACGCTAAGCACACGCTAAGCACACGCCGAGCACACGCCGAGCACGCGTGTCCCCCCTCGCGCACGCCCTGACGCCCTCCCTGCCCCCCCCGGCGTCTCCTTCTGCTCCAGCACCCCGCAGCCCCCTGCGTGGCCCCCACACGCCAAGCACACGCTAAGCACACGCTAAGCACACGCCAAGCACGCGCCGAGCACGCACCGAGCACGCGTGTCCCCCCTCGCGCACGCCCTGACGCCCTCCCTGCCCCCCCCCCGGCCTCTCCTTCTGCTCCAGCACCCCGCAGCCCCCTGCGCGGCCCCCACACGCTAAGCACACGCTAAGCACACGCCAAACACACGCCAAGCACACGCCGAGCACACGCCAAGCACGCGTGTCCCCCCTCGCGCACGCCCCGACGCCCTCCCTGCCCCCCCCCCGGCGTCTCCTTCTGCTCCAGCCCCCCGCAGCCCCCTGCGCGGCCCCCACACGCTAAGCACACGCTAAGCACACGCTGAGCACACGCTAAGCACACGCCAAGCACACGCCGAGCACACGCCAAGCACACGCCAAGCACACGCTAAGCACACGCCGAGCGCACGCCGAGCACGCGTGTCCCCCCTCGCGCACGCCCCGACGCCCTCCCTGCCCCCCCCGGCCTCTCCTTCTGCTCCAGCACCCCGCAGCCCCCTGCGCGGCCCCCACACGCTAAGCACACGCTAAGCACACGCCGAGCACACGCCGAGCACGCGTGTCCCCCCTCGCGCACGCCCTGACGCCCTCCCTGCCCCCCCCGGCGTCTCCTTCTGCTCCAGCACCCCGCAGCCCCCTGCGTGGCCCCCACACGCCAAGCACACGCTAAGCACACGCTAAGCACACGCCAAGCACGCGCCGAGCACGCACCGAGCACGCGTGTCCCCCCTCGCGCACGCCCTGACGCCCTCCCTGCCCCCCCCCCGGCCTCTCCTTCTGCTCCAGCACCCCGCAGCCCCCTGCGCGGCCCCCACACGCTAAGCACACGCTAAGCACACGCCAAACACACGCCAAGCACACGCCGAGCACACGCCAAGCACGCGTGTCCCCCCTCGCGCACGCCCCGACGCCCTCCCTGCCCCCCCCCCGGCCTCTCCTTCTGCTCCAGCCCCCCGCAGCCCCCTGCGCGGCCCCCACACGCTAAGCACACGCTAAGCACACGCTGAGCACACGCTAAGCACACGCCAAGCACGCGTGTCCCCCCTCGCGCACGCCCCGACGCCCTCCCTGCCCCCCCCCCGGCCTCTCCTTCTGCTCCAGCCCCCCGCAGCCCCCTGCGCGGCCCCCACACGCTAAGCACACGCTAAGCACACGCTGAGCACACGCTAAGCACACGCCAAGCACACGCCGAGCACACGCCAAGCACACGCCAAGCACACGCTAAGCACACGCCGAGCGCACGCCGAGCACGCGTGTCCCCCCTCGCGCACGCCCCGACGCCCTCCCTGCCCCCCCCGGCCTCTCCTTCTGCTCCAGCCCCCCGCAGCCCCCTGCGCGGCCCCCACACGCTAAGCACACGCTAAGCACACGCCGAGCGCACGCCGAGCACGCGTGTCCCCCCTCGCGCACGCCCTGACGCCCTCCCTGCCCCCCCCGGCCTCTCCTTCTGCTCCAGCCCCCCGCAGCCCCCTGCGCGGCCCCCACACGCCGAGCACACGCCGAGCACACACCGAGCACACGCTAAGCACACGCTAAGCACACGCCGAGCACACGCTAAGCACACGCCAAGCACACGCCGAGCACACGCTAAGCACACACGCCTCGCCCACGCGCCCCGGGGGGGCACCGGGCACACGCAGCGCTGGGGGGGGGGGAGGCCGCGGACACGCTGGGGGGGGGCGCGCGGGGGGGACACGCGTGGCACACGCGTGACGCGGGGCCCCACCTCCGGGGGGGGGGCGGGCGCCGGCCGGCGGCTCCGTGTCGAAGGCGACGCCGCTCTCCTGCGGGGGGGGGGGGGGCGTGGTGAGCCCGGCCCCGCCCCCTGCCCCATGGCCTGCCCCATAGCTGCCCCACGGCACTCCGTAACCCCCCCCAGCTGCCCCACGGCACCCCGTAACCCCCCCCAGCTGCCCCACAGCACCCCCCAGCTGCCCCACGGCACCCCGTAACCCCCCCCAGCTGCCCCACAGCACCCCCCAGCTGCCCCACGGCACCCCGTAACCCCCCCCAGCTGCCCCACAGCACCCCCCAGCTGCCCCACGGCACCCCGTAACCCCCCCCAGCTGCCCCTCAGCACCCCCCAGCTGCCCCACGGCACCCCGTAACCCCCCCAGCTGCCCCCCGGCACCCCCCAGATGCCCCACAACACCCCGTAACCCCCCCAGCTGCCCCACACACCCCATAGCTGCCTCACAGCACCCCGTAACCCCCCCAGCTGCCCCCCCGCACCCCCCCGCTGCCCCACGGCACCCCGTAACCCCCCCAGCTGCCCCACAACACCCCCCAGCTGCCCCACGGCACCCCATAACACTCCCCAGCTGCCCCACAGCACCCCCCAGCTGCCCCACAGCACCCCGTAACCCCCCCAGCTGCCCCTCAACACCCCCCAGCTGCCCCACAGCACCCCGTAACCCCCCCCAGCTGCCCCACAACACCCCCCAGCTGCCCCACGGCACCCCGTAACCCCCCCCAGCTGCCCCACAACACCCCCCAGCTGCCCCACGGCACCCCGTAACCCCCCCCAGCTGCCCCACAACACCCCATAGCTGCCCCACGGCACCCCGTAACCCCCCCCAGATGCCCCTCAGCACCCCCCAGCTGCCCCACGGCACCCCGTAACCCCCCCCAGCTGCCCCACAACACCCCATAGCTGCCCCACGGCACCCCGTAACCCCCCCCAGATGCCCCACACACCCCATAGCTGTCTCACAGCACCCCGTAACCCCCCCAGCTGCCCCACACACCCCATAGCTGCCTCACAGCACCCCGTAACCCCCCCAGCTGCCCCCCCGCACACCCCAGCTGCCCCCCGGCACCCCGTAACCCCCCCAGCTGCCCCCCCGCACCCCCCGGCTGCCCCACGGCACCCCGTAACCCCCCCCAGCTGCCCCACAACACCCCCCGGCTGCCCCACGGCACCCCGTAACCCCCCCGCGCCCCCCGCAGCCCCCCCGGGCACCTGGAGGAGGCGCTGCAGCCGGGGGGGGTCCCAGTCGCGCAGGTAGAAGAGGCAGTCGCGGGGGTGGTGGCCGTGCAGGGACCCCCGCAGCGGGCAGCTCGCCTCCGGGCAGCTCTGCCCCACGGCGCCGGCCGCCGTCAGCCCCACGGCGCCGGCCCCCCGGCGGGCCCCCGCCCCGCAGGCGCCCCCCGCCCCATAGCGCCCCCCCTCGTCCCGCAGCGACCCCACAGCGCTCCTCCAGGGCTCCTCCCGCCCCATAGGGACCCCACAGCGCCCCCCCCCAAGGCTCCTCCTGCCCCATAGGGACCCCCCTGCCCCATAGCGCCCCCCCTTGTCCCGCAGTGGCCCCACAGCGCTCCTCCAGGGCTCCTCCCGCCCCATAGGGACCCCACAGCGCCCCCCCCCACGGCTCCTCCTGCCCCATAGGGACCCCCCCGCCCCATAGCGCCCCCCCTCGTCCCGCAGCGGCCCCACAGCGCTTCTCCAGGGCTCCTCCTGCCCCATAGGGACCCCACAGCGCCCCCCCCCACGGCTCCTCCTGCCCCATAGGGACCCCCCCGCCCCATAGTGCCCCCCCTCATCCCACAGGGACCCCACAGCGCTCCTCCAGGGGTCCTCCTGCCCCACAGGGACCCCACAGGGACCCCACAGTGCCCCCCCCCACGGGTCCTCCTGCCCCATAGGGACCCTAGAGCATCACCCCCACGGGTCCTCCTGCCCCATAGGGACCCCCCTGCCCCATAGCGCCCCCCCTCATCCCACAGGGACCCCACAGCGCTCCTCCAGGGGTCCTCCTGCCCCATAGGGACCCCACAGTGCCCCCCCCACGGGTCCTCCTGCCCCATAGACACCCCACAGCGCCCCCCCCAGGGGTCCTCCTGCCCCATAGAGACCCCAGAGCCCCCCCATAGCAGCTCCCACTACCCCATAGGGACCCCAGAGACCCCTATATGGATCCCTCTGCCCCATAGAGACCCCTGAGCTCCCCATAGGAGCCCACCCCACCCCACAGGGACCCCCAGAGCCCCCCATAGCAGCTCCCACCACCCCACAGGGACCCCAGAGACCCCCATATGGATCCCCCTGCCCCATAGAGACCCGCAAGCCCCCCATAGTGACCCCCCCCACCGCATAGGGACCCAAGAGCCCCCCATACAGACCCCCCCCACCCTATAGAGACCCCAGAGCCCCCCATAGCAGCTCCCCCCACCCCACAGGGACCCTAGAGCCCCCCATAGCAGCTCCCAGCACCCCATAGAGACCCCAGAGCCCCCCCATAGCGACCCCCCCACCCCACAGGGCCCAAAGAGCCCCCCATACAGACCCCCCCCACCCCATAGAGACCCCAGAGCCCCCCATAGCGACCCCCCCACCCCACAAGGACCAAAGAGCCCCCCATACAGACCCCCCCCACCCCATAGAGACCCCAGAGCCCCCCCATAGCGACCCCCCCCACCCCATAGAGACCCCAGAGCCCCCCATAAGGCCCCCCCCGCCCCGAGCCGGCGGCCGGCCGCACGTACGTTTTTGGCGTAGAAGGGCCGGGAGCAGCCGCTGCAGAAGTGGTGGCGGCACTGGGAGCACTGGAAGTGCATGCAGCCGCCCCGGGCCAGGGCGTACCAGAGCCCGCAGCGCGGGCACGCTGCCCCGGGGGTCAGCCCCACGGCGCCCGCCCCACGGCTGCCAGCCCCACGGCGCCCCACGGCCGCCCCACGGCGCCCCACGGCACCCCACGGCGCCCGCCCCGCAGCGCCCAGCCGCAGCCGCCCCGGGCCAGGGCGTACCAGAGCCCGCAGCGCGGGCACGCTGCCCCGGGGGTCAGCCCCACGGCGCCCGCCCCACGGCTGCCAGCCCCACGGCCGCCCCACGGCGCCCCACGGCCGCCCCACGGCGCCCGCCCCGCAGCGCCCAGCCGCAGCCGCCCCGGGCCAGGGCGTACCAGAGCCCGCAGCGCGGGCACGCTGCCCCGGGGGTCAGCCCCACGGCGCCCGCCCCACGGCTGCCAGCCCCACGGCGCCCCACGGCCGCCCCACGGCGCCCCACGGCACCCCACGGCGCCCGCCCCGCAGCGCCCAGCCGCAGCCGCCCCGGGCCAGGGCGTACCAGAGCCCGCAGCGCGGGCACGCTGCCCCGGGGGTCAGCCCCACGGCGCCCGCCCCACGGCTGCCAGCCCCACGGCCGCCCCACGGCGCCCCACGGCCGCCCCACGGCGCCCGCCCCGCAGCGCCCAGCCGCAGCCGCCCCGGGCCAGGGCGTACCAGAGCCCGCAGCGCGGGCACGCTGCCCCGGGGGTCAGCCCCACGGCGCCCGCCCCACGGCTGCCCCACGGCTGCCCCACGGCGCCCCACGGCCGCCCCACAGCCGCCCCACGGCCGCCCCACGGCGCCCCACGGCGCCCGCCCCACAGCGCCCAGCCGCAGCCGCCCCGGGCCAGGGCGTACCAGAGCCCGCAGCGCGGGCACGCTGCCCCGGGGGTCAGCCCCACGGCGCCCGCCCCACGGCGCCCGCCCCACGGCGCCCCACGGCCGCCCCACGGCGCCCGCCCCGCAGCGCCCAGCCGCAGCCGCCCCGGGCCAGGGCGTACCAGAGCCCGCAGCGCGGGCACGCTGCCCCGGGGGTCAGCCCCACGGCGCCCGCCCCACGGCTGCCAGCCCCACGGCCGCCCCACGGCGCCCCACGGCGCCCGCCCCGCAGCGCCCAGCCGCAGCCGCCCCGGGCCAGGGCGTACCAGAGCCCGCAGCGCGGGCACGCTGCCCCGGGGGTCAGCCCCACGGCGCCCGCCCCACGGCTGCCAGCCCCACGGCGCCCCACGGCCGCCCCACGGCGCCCCACGGCGCCCGCCCCGCAGCGCCCAGCCGCAGCCGCCCCGGGCCAGGGCGTACCAGAGCCCGCAGCGCGGGCACGCTGCCCCGGGGGTCAGCCCCACGGCGCCCGCCCCACGGCTGCCAGCCCCACGCCGCCCCACGGCCGCCCCACGGCGCCCAGCCGCAGCCGCCCCGGGCCAGGGCGTACCAGAGCCCGCAGCGCGGGCACGCTGCCCCGGGGGTCAGCCCCACGGCGCCCGCCCCACGGCTGCCAGCCCCACGGCCGCCCCACGGCGCCCCACGGCGCCCGCCCCGCAGCGCCCAGCCGCAGCCGCCCCGGGCCAGGGCGTACCAGAGCCCGCAGCGCGGGCACGCTGCCCCGGGGGTCAGCCCCACGGCGCCCGCCCCACGGCTGCCAGCCCCACGGCGCCCCACGGCGCCCCACGGCGCCCCACGGCGCCCGCCCCGCAGCGCCCAGCCGCAGCCGCCCCGGGCCAGGGCGTACCAGAGCCCGCAGCGCGGGCACGCTGCCCCGGGGGTCAGCCCCACGGCGCCCGCCCCACAGCGCCCGCCCCACGGCACCCGCCCCACGGCGCCCCACGGCCGCCCCACGGCGCCCGCCCCGCAGCGCCCAGCCGCAGCCGCCCCGGGCCAGGGCGTACCAGAGCCCGCAGCGCGGGCACGCTGCCCCGGGGGTCAGCCCCACGGCGCCCGCCCCACGGCTGCCAGCCCCACGGCGCCCCACGGCCGCCCCACGGCGCCCGCCCCGCAGCGCCCAGCCGCAGCCGCCCCGGGCCAGGGCGTACCAGAGCCCGCAGCGCGGGCACGCTGCCCCGGGGGTCAGCCCCACGGCGCCCGCCCCACGGCACCCGCCCCACGCCGCCCCACGGCCGCCCCACGGCGCCCGCCCCGCAGTGCCCACCCGCAGCCGCCCCGGGCCAGGGCGTACCAGAGCCCGCAGCGCGGGCACGCTGCCCCGGGGGTCAGCCCCACGGCGCCCGCCCCACGGCTGCCAGCCCCACGGCGCCCCACGGCCGCCCCACGGCGCCCCACGGCGCCCGCCCCGCAGCGCCCAGCCGCAGCCGCCCCGGGCCAGGGCGTACCAGAGCCCGCAGCGCGGGCACGCTGCCCCGGGGGTCAGCCCCACGGCGCCCGCCCCACGGCGCCCGCCCCACGGCGCCCCACGGCCGCCCCACGGCCGCCCCACGGCGCCCGCCCCGCAGCGCCCAGCCGCAGCCGCCCCGGGCCAGGGCGTACCAGAGCCCGCAGCGCGGGCACGCTGCCCCGGGGGTCAGCCCCACGGCGCCCGCCCCACGGCTGCCAGCCCCACGGCACCCCACGGCCGCCCCACGGCGCCCCACGGCGCCCGCCCCGCAGCGCCCAGCCGCAGCCGCCCCGGGCCAGGGCGTACCAGAGCCCGCAGCGCGGGCACGCTGCCCCGGGGGTCAGCCCCACGGCGCCCGCCCCACGGCTGCCAGCCCCACGGCGCCCCACGGCCGCCCCACGGCGCCCGCCCCGCAGCGCCCAGCCGCAGCCGCCCCGGGCCAGGGCGTACCAGAGCCCGCAGCGCGGGCACGCTGCCCCGGGGGTCAGCCCCACGGCGCCCGCCCCACGGCTGCCAGCCCCACGGCGCCCCACGGCGCCCCACGGCCGCCCCACGGCGCCCGCCCCGCAGCGCCCAGCCGCAGCCGCCCCGGGCCAGGGCGTACCAGAGCCCGCAGCGCGGGCACGCTGCCCCGGGGGTCAGCCCCACGGCGCCCGCCCCACGGCTGCCAGCCCCACGGCGCCCCACGGCCGCCCCACGGCGCCCCACGGCACCCGCCCCGCAGCGCCCAGCCGCAGCCGCCCCGGGCCAGGGCGTACCAGAGCCCGCAGCGCGGGCACGCTGCCCCGGGGGTCAGCCCCACGGCGCCCGCCCCACGGCTGCCAGCCCCACGGCGCCCCACGGCCGCCCCACGGCGCCCGCCCCGCAGCGCCCAGCCGCAGCCGCCCCAGGCCAGGGCGTACCAGAGCCCGCAGCGCGGGCACGCTGCCCCGGGGGTCAGCCCCACGGCGCCCGCCCCACGGCTGCCCCACGGCGCCCCACGGCCGCCCCACGGCGCCCCACGGCGCCCGCCCCGCAGCGCCCAGCCGCAGCCGCCCCGGGCCAGGGCGTACCAGAGCCCGCAGCGCGGGCACGCTGCCCCGGGGGTCAGCCCCACGGCGCCCGCCCCACGGCTGCCCCACGGCGCCCCACGGCCGCCCCACGGCGCCCCACGGCGCCCGCCCCGCAGCGCCCAGCCGCAGCCGCCCCGGGCCAGGGCGTACCAGAGCCCGCAGCGCGGGCACGCTGCCCCGGGGGTCAGCCCCACGGCGCCCGCCCCACGGCTGCCAGCCCCACGGCGCCCCACGGCGCCCCACGGCACCCCACGGCGCCCGCCCCGCAGCGCCCAGCCGCAGCCGCCCCGGGCCAGGGCGTACCAGAGCCCGCAGCGCGGGCACGCTGCCCCGGGGGTCAGCCCCACGGCGCCCGCCCCACGGCTGCCAGCCCCACGGCGCCCCACGGCCGCCCCACGGCACCCCACGGCGCCCGCCCCGCAGCGCCCAGCCGCAGCCGCCCCGGGCCAGGGCGTACCAGAGCCCGCAGCGCGGGCACGCTGCCCCGGGGGTCAGCCCCACGGCGCCCGCCCCACGGCTGCCAGCCCCACGGCGCCCCACGGCGCCCGCCCCGCAGTGCCCCCCAACCCGTAGCCTGACCCACAGCCAGAGCCCCAGCCCCAGGGGCAGAGCCAGAGCCCGGCCCCACACCGCCGTGGGGCAGCCCCACATTCTGCCCCACTGCACGCCGTGGGGCAGCCCCCTCGCCCATCCTCCCTATCCCCCCACAGCGCCGTGGGGTGGCCCCACACGCACCCATGCCGTGCTCGCGCAGGAAGGCCCCCAGCCCCGGCCCCACGGCGCCGTGGGGCGGCCCCACACGCACCCATGCCGTGCTCGCGCAGGAAGGCCCCCAGCCCCACACCGCCGTGGGGCGGCCCCACACGCACCGATGCCGTGCTCGCGCAGGAAGGCCCCCAGCCCCGGCCCCACGGCGCCGTGGGGCGGCCCCACACGCACCCATGCCGTGCTCGCGCAGGAAGGCCCCCCGCCCCGGCCCCACACCGCCGTGGGGCAGCCCCACACGCACCGATGCCGTGCTCGCGCAGGAAGGCCCCCCGCCCCGGCCCCACACCGCCGTGGGGCGGCCCCACACGCACCGATGCCGTGCTCGCGCAGGAAGGCCCCCAGCCCCGGCCCCACGGCGCCCTGGGGGTCGCTGCGGCGCTTCCAGGCGGCGAAGTCGGCGCAGGAGAGCGAGGCGTGCGCCGCCTCCCACTGCCCCACGGCCGCGACCCACGGCGCCGACCCACGGCACACGCGGAGCCACACGTCAGTCAGCCCCCCCCCGGCCCCCCCCAACCCGGCCCCGCGCCGCCTCCCACTGCCCCACGGCAGCAGCGACCCACATAGCCCCACGGCGCCCTCGCCCAGCCCCGTAGCGCCGCCCCCCAACCCCATAGCTGCCCCGTAGCCACCCCCCAGCCCCATAGTGCCTCCCCATAGCAGCCCCCCAGCCCCATAGCCGTCCCCCAGCCCCATGGCACCCCCCCCAGCCCCATAGCCACCCCTAGCAGCCCCCCAGCCCCATAGCTGCCCCCAGCCCCACGGCACCCCCCCCAGCCCCATAGCAGCCCCCCCAGCCCCATAGCCATCCCCCAGCCCCATGGCACCCCCCCAGCCCCATAGCTGCCCCCCAGCAGCCTCCCCAGCCCCATAGCCATCCCCCAGCCCCATAGCAGCCCCCCAGCAGCCCCCCAGCCCCATAGCCAATCCTCCAGCCCCACGGCACCCCCCCAGCCCCATAGCAGCCCCCCAGCCCCATAGCCACCCCCCAGCCCCATAGCAGCCCCCCAGCCCCATAGCCATCCCCCAGCCCCCTAGCAGCCCCCCAGCCCCATAGCCATCCCCTAGCCCCCTAGCAGCCCCCCCAGCCCCATAGCAGCCCCCCAGCAGCCCCCCAGCGCCATAGCCTCCCCCCAGCCCCACGGCACCCCCCCGGCGCCATAGCCGCCCCCCCCAGCCCCACGGCACCCCCCCAGCCCCATAGCCGCCCCCCCCAGCCCCACGGCCCCCCCCCGGCAGCCCCACAGCGGCGCCCCACGGGACGCACGGGGCGCTGGCAGCGGGGGCAGCAGCGCTGCTGGCACTGGGGACACTGGGCCGGGCCCTGCTCCCCCTCGAAGATGAAGCCGAAGGAGCACTGGGGGGGGGACGGGGGGGGCTCGGGGGGCTGCCCCACGGCCCTGCCCCACGGCCGCGGCCCCCCGCCCCGGAGCCACCCCCACATCCCAACCCCCAGCCCCATAGCAACTCCCCCGCCCCATAGCGACCCCCACATCTCATCCCCGCAGCCCCATAGCGACCCCCCCGTCCCAGACCACCCCCACATCCCCTCCCCCCAGCCCCATAGAGACCCCCACATCCCAGCCCCCAGCCCCATAGAGACCCCCACATCCCCTCCCCCCAGCCCCACAGTGAACTCCCCAGCCCCATAGAGACCCCCACATCCCCTCCCCCCAGCCCCATAGTGACCCCCCAGCCCCATAGAGACCCCCACATCTCAGCCCCCCGCCCTGAAGCCACCCCCCCGCCCCATAGTGACCCCCACATCCCCTCCCCCCAGCCCCATAGTGACCCCCCTGCCCCAGAGCGACCCCCCAGCCCCATAGAGACCCCCACATCCCAGCCCCCCCGCCCCAGAGCCACCCCCACATCCCAGGCCCCAGACCCCAGAGCGTCCCCCCAGCCCCATAGCGACCCCCCAGCCCCATAGAGAGCCCTGTACCCCAATGTCCAGCCCCCTAGGGACCCCTGTACCCCAGCCCCACAGCGACCCCCCTGCAGCCCCCTAGGGACCCGCATACCCCAACCCCCAGCCCTCTAGGGCCCCCCCCCAGCCCCATAGGGACACCCAAGGACCCCCTCCAGGCCCATAGGGACCCCCCCAGCCCCCTAGGGACCCCCATACTCCAACCCCAGCCCCACAGTGAACTCCCCAGCCCCATAGGGACTCCCCTAGGCCCCCCCCAGCCCCCTAGGGACACCCAAGGACCCCCCCCAAGCCCCCTAGGGACCCCCTAGGCCCCCCCAGCCCCCTAGGAACACCCAAAGACGCCCTCCAGGCCCATAGGGAACCCCTGCAGCCCCCAAGGGACCCCCTAGGGGACCCCCTAGGCCCCCCCTGCCCCCTAGGGACCTCCTAGCCCCCCCCCAACCCCCTAGGGACACCCAAGGACCCCCCCCAGCCCCACAGTGAACCCCCCAGCCCCCTAGGGACCCCCTAGGCCCCCCCCAGCCCCCTAGGGACACCCAAGGACCCCCTCCAGGCCCATAGGGACCCCCTGCAGCCCCCAAAGGACCCCCTAGGGGACCCCCTAGGCCCCCCCCAGCCCCCTAGGGACACCCAATGACCCCCCACGAGCCCCCTAGGGACCCCCATACTCCAACCGCAGCCCCACAGTGAACCCCCCAGCCCCCTAGGGACCCCCTAGGCCCCCCCCAGCCCCCTAGGGACCCCCAAGGACCCCCCGCAGCCCCCTAGGGCCCCCCACGGGCCCCCCGCAGCCCCCCGCGGGCCGGCCCGCACCCGGATGCACCAGAGGAACTTGGGGTCGCGCATGAGCTCGCGCTCCGTCAGCTTCTGGCAGAAGAGGCCGTAGGTCTGGGCGTCCAGGCACTCGCGCAGCTGCGGGGCACGGCCGCCTCGCACGGGGGGCTCGGGGGGCACGGCCGCCTCGCACGGGGGGCTCGGGGGGCTCGGGGGGCACGGCCGCCTCGCACGGGGGGCTCGGGGGGCAACGCCGCCTCGCACGGGGGGCTCGGGGGGCTCGGGGGGCACCGCCGCCTCGCACGGGGGGCTCGGGGGGCACGGCCGCCTCCCACGGGGGGCTCGGGGGGCAACGCCGCCTCGCACGGGGGGCTCGGGGGGCTCGGGGGGCAACGCCGCCTCGCACGGGGGGCTCGGGGGGCAACGCCGCCTCGCACGGGGGGCTCGGGGGGCTCGGGGGGCACCGCCGCCTCGCACGGGGGGCTCGGGGGGCACGGCCGCCTCCCACGGGGGGCTCGGGGGGCAACGCCGCCTCGCACGGGGGGCTCGGGGGGCTCGGGGGGCAACGCCGCCTCGCACGGGGGGCTCGGGGGGCTCGGGGGGCACGGCCGCCTCCCTCGGGGGGCTCGGGGGGCTCGGGGGGCACTGCCGCCTCGCACGGGGGGCACCACCACCTCACACGGGGCACCGCCGTCTCGCACGGGGCACCGCCACCTCGCACGGGGGGCTCAGGCGAGCAACATGGGGGGGGTAGAGGGTCCTCATGTGAGCGGCACGGTAGGGGTTCAGGGTCCTCGTGCGAGGAGCACAGGGGAGCGCGGGGTCCTCGTGTGAAGGGCATGAGGGGCTTCAGGGTCCTCGTGCGAGGGGCCCAGGGGGGTTGAGGGTCCTCGTGCAAGCAGCACAAGAGGGGTTCAGGGTCCTCGTGCGAGGGGCCCGGGGGGGGTTCGGGATCCTCGTGCGAGGGGCCCGGGGGGCTTCGGGGTCCTTGTGCAAGCGGCACAAGGGGGTTCGGGGTCCTCGTGCGAGTGGTGCAGGAGGGATTGGGGTCCTCGTGCGAGGGGCCCGGGGGGGTTCGGGATTCTCGTGCGAGGGGCCCGGAGCAGTTCAGGGTCCTTGTGCAAGGGGCACAAGGGGGTTTGGGGTCCTCGTGCGAGTGGTGCAGGAGGGATCGGGGTCCTTGTGCGAGGGGCCCGGGGGGGTTCAGGGTCCTCGTGCGAGGGGCCCGGGGGGGTTCGGGGTCCTCGTGCGAGGGGCCCGGGGGGGGTTCGGGAGCCTCGTGCGAGGGGCCCGGAGCAGTTCAGGGTCCTCGTGCGAGGGGCACAAAGGGGTTCAGGGTCCTCGTGCGAGGGGCACAAGGGCATTCGGGATCCTCATGCGACTGGTGCAGGAGTGTTCGGGGTCCTCGTGCGAGCGGCACAAGGGGGTTCGGGGTCCTCGTGCGAGGGGCCCGGAGCAGTTCAGGGTCCTTGTGCAAGGGGCACAAGGGGGTTCAGGGTCCTCGTGCGAGGGGCCCGGGGGGTTCGGGGTCCTCGTGCGAGGGGCCCAGGGGGGTCGGGGTTCTCATGCGAGCAGCACAAGGCGGTTCGGGGTCCTCGTGCGAGGGGCCCGGGGCGATTCAGGGTCCTCGTGCGAGGGGCCCAGGGCGATTCAGGGTCCTCGTGCGAGGGGCCCGGAGCAGTTCAGGGTCCTTGTGCAAGGGGCACAAAGGGGTTCGGGATCCTCGTGCGAGGGGCACGGTAGGGGTTCGGGGTCCTCGTGCGAGTGGTGCAGGAGGGTTCGGGGTCCTCGTGCGAGGGGCCCGGGGGGGTTCGGGGTCCTCGTGCGAGGGGCACAAGGGGGTTCGGGATCCTCATACGAGGGGCCCGAGGCAATTCAGGGTCCTCGTGCGAGGGGCACAAGGGGGTTCGGGGTCCTCGTGCGAGCAGCACAAGGGGGTTCGGGGTCCTTGTGCGAGGGGCACAAGGGGGTTCAGGGTCCTCGTGTGAGGGTCTTGGGGGCGGTTCAGGGTCCTCGTGCAAGGGGCACAAGGGGGTTCGGGGTCCTCGTGCGAGTGGTGCAGGAGGGATCGGGGTCCTCGTGCGAGGGGCCTGGGGGGGTTCAGGGTCCTCGTGCGAGGGGCCCGGGGGGTTCGGGGTCCTCGTGCGAGGGGCCCGGGGGGTTCGGGGTCCTCGTGCGAGGGGCCCAGGGGGTTCGGGGTTCTCATGCGAGCAGCACAAGGCGGTTCGGGGTCCTCGTGCGAGGGGCCCGGGGCGATTCAGGGTCCTCGTGCGAGCAGTACAAGGGGGTTCGGGATCCTCGTGCGAGGGGCCCGGGGCGATTCAGGGTCCTCGTGCGAGCAGTACAAGGGGGTTCGGGATCCTCGTGCGAGGGGCACAAGGGGGTTCGGGGTCCTCATACGAGGGGCCCGGGGCAGTTCAGGGTCCTCGTGCGAGGGGCCCGGGGGGTTCGGGGTCCTCGTGCGAGGGGCCCGGGGGGGTTCGGGGTCCTCGTGCGAGGGGCACAAGGGGATTCGGGGTCCTCGTGCGAGCAGCACAAGGGGGTTCAGGGTCCTCGTGTGAGGGGCCCAGGGGGCGGTTCAGGGTCCTCGTGGAAGCGGCACAATGGGGTTCGGGATCCTCATACGAGGGGCCCGGGGCAGTTCAGGGTCCTCGTGCGAGGGGCCCGGGGGGGTTCGGGGTCCTCGTGCGAGGGGCCCGGGGGGTTCGGGGTCCTCGTGCGAGGGGCCCGCGGGGGGGGGGGGCGGCGCACCTGGATGTCGAGGGTGGAGAAGTAGCCGAGCATGTCGGCCTCGGCGCTGAGGTCGGGGCCGTCGCAGGCCGGGCACACGAGCCCCGTGATGGGCTTCTCCTTCACGGCGATGGTGAAGTGCTGCCGGAAGCACTCGGGGCAGATGGTGCACTCGCACGACGTCAGCGACTGCATCTGCGGGGCGGCCCCCCCCCACCCCGGCGCGTCGCACGAGGGCCGCCTCTCGCACGGGGGGGGCGACGCACCGGCCTGTGGGGCTCCCCCTCCCACCCCGAGCGTCCACAGGGACCCTGGCTCTCGCCCAAGACTGTCGCACGAGGGTCCCCGTGCGTCGCACGAGGGCCTGCTCTCACGTGAGAGCGTCCTGGCACCCTCCTCTCCCCCGAAAGCACCCCGCAGGCTCCCCCAACCCGCAGCGGGCATCCCCCGAGGCCCCCCGAGGCCCTCGCACGAGGGTCCCCGTGCGTCGCACGAGGACGAGCTCTCGCACGAGGGCGTCTTAGCACCCCGCTCTCGCCCGAAAGCACCCCGCGGGCTCCCCCAACCCGCAGCGGGCATCCCCCAAGGCCCTTGCATGAGAGTCCCCATGCGTCGCACGAGGACGAGCTCTCACACGAGAGCATCCTAGCACCCCGCTCTCGCCCGAAAGCACCCCGCGGGCTCGCCCAACCCGCAGCAGGCACCCCCCGAGACCCCCCGAGGCCCTCGCACGAGGGTCCCCGTGCGTCGCACGAGCATGAACTCTCGCACGAGAGCGTCCTGGCACCCCGCTCTCACCCGAAAGCACCCCGCGGGCTCCCCCAACCCGCAGCGGGCACCCCCGGGGCCCCCTGAGGCCCTCGCACGAGGGTCCCCGTGCGTCGCACGAGGGCCTGCTCTCACGTGAGAGCATCCTGGCACCCTCCTCTCACCCGAAAGCACCCCGCAGGCTCCCCCAACCCGCAGCGGGCGCCCCCCGAGGCCCTTGCACGAGGGTCCCCGTGCATCGCACGAGGACGAGCTCTCGCACGAGAGCGTCCTAGCACCCCGCTCTTGCCCGAAAGCACCCCGCGGGCTCCCCCAACCCGCAGCGGGCATCCCCCAAGGCCCTTGCACGAGGGTCCCCGTGCGTCGCACGAGGACGAGCTCTCGCACGAGAGCGTCCTGGCACCCCGCTCTCGCCCAAAAGCACCCCATGGGCTCCCCCAACCCGCAGCGGGCATCCCCCGAGGCCCCCCGAGGCCCTCGCACGAGGGTCCCCGTGCGTTGCACGAGGACGAGCTCTCGCACGAGAGCATCCTAGCACCCCGCTCTCGCCCAAAAGCACCCCATGGGCTCCCCCAACCCGCAGCGGGCATCCCCCAAGGCCCTTGCACGAGGGTCCCCGTGCGTCGCACGAGGACGAGCTCTCGCACGAGAGCGTCCTGGCACCCCGCTCTCGCCCGAAAGCACCCCGCGGGCTCCCCCAACCCGCAGCGGGCATCCCCCGAGGCCCCCCGAGGCCCTCGCACGAGGGTCCCCGTGCGTCGCACGAGGACGAGCTCCCGCACGAGCGCGTCCTGGCACCCCGCTCTCGCCCGAAAGCACCCCACAGGCTCCCCCAACCCGCACCGGGCATCCCCCGAGGCCCCCCGAGGCCCTCGCACGAGGGTCCCCGTGTGTCGCACGAGGACGAGCTCTCGCACGAGAGTGGCCTAGCACCCCGCTCTCACCCGAAAGCACCCCGCAGGCTCCCCCAACCTGCAGCGGGCGCCCCCCGAGGCCCTCGCACGAGGGTCCCCGTGCGTCGCACGAGGGCCCGCTCTCGCACGACAGCATCCTAGCACCCCGCTCTCGCCCGAAAGCATCCCATGGGCTCCCCCAACCCGCACCGGGCATCCCCCAAGGCCCTCGCACGAGGGTCCCCGTGCGTCGCACGAGGACGAGCTCCCGCACGAGAGCATCCTAGCACCCCGCTCTCGCCCAAAAGCACCCCATGGGCTCCCCCAACCCGCAGCGGGCATCCCCCAAGGCCCTCGCACGAGGGTCCCCGTGCGTCGCACGAGGACGAGCTCTCGCACGAGAGCGTCCTGGCACCCCGCTCTCGCCCGAAAGCACCCCGCGGGCTCCCCCAGCCCGCAGCGGGCGCCCCCCGAGGCCCCCCGAGGCCCTCGCACGAGGGTCCCCGTGCGTCGCACGAGGATGAGCTCCCGCACGAGAGCGTCCTGGCACCCCGCTCTCGCCCAAAAGCACCCCGCGGGCTCCCCCAACCCGCAGCGGGCGCCCCCCGAGGCCCCTCGAGGCCCTTGCACGAGGGTCCCTGTGCGTCGCACGAGGGCCCGCTCTCGCACAAGAGCATCCTAGCACCCCGCTCTCGCCCGAAAGCACCCTGCAGGCTCCCCCAACCCGCACCGGGCATCCCCCAAGGCCCTCGCACGAGGGTCCCCGTGCGTCGCACGAGGACGAGCTCCCGCACGAGAGCATCCTAGCACCCCGCTCTCGCCCGAAAGCACCCCGCGGGCTCCCCCAACCCGCAGCGGGCACCCCTTGAGACCCCCCGAGGCCCTCGCACGAGGGTCCCCGTGCGTCGCACGAGGGCCGCCGGCCGCACCTGGTGGCGGGGCAGGGCCCAGCCGCAGACGGCGCACTCCCAGCTGAGCAGGCGGCGGATGAAGGCGCGGTCGGGCGAGGCGCGCACCGCCTCCACCAGGTCGCCCAGCGCCGGCCCCCGGCCCCGCGCCAGCCCCAGCTCCCGGCCCAGCGCCACCACCAGCTCCGCTCGGCCCCAGCTGGGCAGCCCCAGCCCGGCCAGCGCCCGCCGCACCAGCGCCTGCTGGGGCACGGACAGGGGGGGCGTCAGCGGCTCCCAGTGCTCCCAGTAAGCCCCGCTGCCCTCCCACTAGCACCTTGTGCCCTCCCAGTAAGCCCCGCTGCCCTCCCAGTAAGCCCCACTGCCCTCCCAGTACCACCTCGTGCCCTCCCAGTAAGCCCCACTGCTCTCCCAGTAACACCTAGTGCCCTCCCAGTACCCCCCCCCAGCCCCAGCCCGGCCAGCGCCCGCCGCACCAGCGCCTGCTGGGGCACGGACAGGGGGGGTGTCAGCGGCTCCCAGTGCTCCCAGTAAGCCCCGCTGCCCTCCCACTAGCACCTCGTGCCCTCCCAGTAAGCCCCACTGCCCTCCCAGTAAGCCCCACTGCTCTCCCAGTAACACCTAGTGCCCTCCCACTACCCCCCCCCAGCCCCAGCCCGGCCAGTGCCCGCCGCACCAGCGCCTGCTGGGGCACGGACAGGGGGGGTGTCAGCGGCTCCCAGTGCTCCCAGTAAGCCCCACTGCCCTCCCAGTACCCCCCCCTCCCCAGCCCCAGCCCGGCCAGCACCTGCTGGGGCACAGACAGGGGGGCGTCAGCGTCTCCCAGTGCTCCCAGTAAGCCCCACTGCCCTCCCACTAGCACCTCGTGCCCTCCCAGTAAGCCCCACTGCCCTCCCAGTAAGCCCCACTGCCCTCCCAGTACCCCCCCCCCCAGCCCCAGCCCGGCCAGCGCCCGCCGCACCAGCGCCTGCTGGGGCACAGGGGGCCGTCAGCGGCTCCCAGTGCTCCCAGTAAGCCCCACTGCCCTCCCACTAGCACCTTGTGCCCTCCCAGTAAGCCCCACTGCCCTCCCACTAGCACCTTGTGCCCTCCCAGTAAGCCCCACTGCTCTCCCAGTAAGCCCCACTGCTCTCCCAGTAACACCTAGTGCCCTCCCACTACCCCCCCCCAGCCCCAGCCCGGCCAGCGCCCGCCGCACCAGCGCCTGCTGGGGCACGGACAGGGGGGGTGTCAGCGGCTCCCAGTGCTCCCAGTAAGCCCCACTGCCCTCCCAGTACCCCCCCCTCCCCAGCCCCAGCCCGGCCAGCGCCTGCTGGGGCACAGACAGGGGGGTGTCAGCGGCTCCCAGTGCTCCCAGTAAGCCCCACTGCCCTCCCAGCAGCACCTCGTGCTCTCCCAGTAGCACCTCGTGCTCTCCCAGTAAGCCCCAGTGCCCTCCCAGTACCCCCCCCCAGCTAGGCAGCTCCAGCCTGGCCAGCATCAGCGGGGAGCAGGGATGTCAGCTCCTCCCAGTGCTCCCAGTAAGCCCCAGTACCCCCCCAACACCCTCCCAGTGCCCCCCCAGCCCCCTCCCAGTGCTCCCAGTGCCCTCCCAGCACTCCTAGTACCCCCAGCCCCCTCCCAGTGCCCCCTCCCAGTGCCCCCAGCCCCCTCCCACTGCTCCCAGTGCTCCCTCCCAGCACTCCCAGTGCCCCCAGCCCCCTCCCAGTGCCCCCAGTGCCCCCTCCCAGTGCCCTCCCAGTGCTCCCAGTCCCCCCTCAGTGCCCTCCCAGCACTCCCAGTGCCCTCCCAGTGCCCTCCCAGCCCCCTCCCAGTGCTTCCAGTGCCCTCCCAGCACTCCCAGCCCCCTCCCAGCACTCCCAGTGCCCCCCCAGCCCCCTCCCAGCACTCCCAGTGCCCTCCCAGCACTCCCAGCCCCCTCCCAGCACTCCCAGTGCCCCCCCAGCCCCCTCCCAGCGCTCCCAGTGCCCTCCCAGCACTCCCAGCCCCCTCCCAGCCCCCTCCCAGCGCTCCCAGTGCCCCCCCAGTCCCCCCCAGCCCCCTCCCAGCACTCCCAGCCCCCTCCCAGTGCTCCCAGTACCCCCTCCCAGCGCTCCCAATGCCCCCCCAGTCCCCCCCAGCCCCCTCCCAGCGCTCCCAGTCCCCCCCCAGCCCCCTCCCAGCGCTCCCAGTCCCCCCCCAGTGCCCTCCCAGCACTCCCAGACCCCCCCCAGCCCCCTCCCAGCACTCCCAGCCCCCTCCCAGCGCTCCCAGTACCCCCTCCCAGCGCTCCCAGTCCCCCCCCAGCCCCCTCCCAGCGCTCCCAGTCCCCCCCCAGTGCCCTCCCAGCACTCCCAGACCCCCCCCAGCCCCCTCCCAGCACTCCCAGCCCCCTCCCAGCGCTCCCAGTACCCCCTCCCAGCGCTCCCAGTCCCCCCCCAGCCCCCTCCCAGCGCTCCCAGTGCCCCCCCAGTCCCCCCCCAGTGCCCTCCCAGCACTCCCAGACCCCCCCCAGCCCCCTCCCAGCACTCCCAGCCCCCTCCCAGCGCTCCCAGTACCCCCTCCCAGCGCTCCCAGTCCCCCCCCAGTGCCCTCCCAGCACTCCCAGTCCCCCCCAGACCCCCCCCAGCCCCCTCCCAGCACTCCCAGCCCCCTCCCAGCGCTCCCAGTCCCCCCCCAGTCCCCCCCCCCGCGGGCGGGCGGGCTGACCTGGCGGTCGGGGCCGTCGAAGTCGAGGGGGGGCTCGCGGGGGGCCCAGAGGCGCCGGCCGAAGGGGCCGAGGCGCCGGCGCTGCAGCTGGGCCAGGGCGGCCGCCACGTCGCCCCCCGCCCGGGCCAGGGCCGCCGCCGCCGGCCCCCGCTGCCCCCAGCCCAGCGCCGCCAGCGCCCGCAGCTGCCCCAGTGCGCACCAGTCACCGCCCGCGCGCGCCCCGCCGCCTCCCAGCCCGCCCCGCCCCCTCCCAGTACGGCCCGGTGCCTCCCAGTACGGCCCAGTGCCTCCCAGTATGGCCCGGGGTCCCCCTATGTGGTCTGGCCAGTCCCCACTCCTGCCTGGAGCCCGGCCCGCCGCCTCCCAGTACGGCCCAGTGCCTCCCAGTACGGCCCGGGGTCCCCCTATGTGGTCTGGCCAGTCCCCACTCCTGCCTGGAGCCCGGCCCGCCGCCTCCCAGTACGGCCCAGTGCCTCCCAGTACGGCCCGGGACCCCTCTATGTGGCCTGGCCAGTCCCCACTCCTGCCTGGAGCCCGGCCCGCTGCCTCCCAGTACAGCCCAGTGCCTCCCAGTACGGCCCGGGACCCCTCTATGTGGTCTGGCCAGTCCCCACTCCTGCCTGGAGCCCGGCCCGCTGCCTCCCAGTATGGCCCGGTGCCTCCCAGTACGGCCCAGTGCCTCCCAGTATGGCCCGGGGTCCCCCTATGTGGTCTGGCCAGTCCCCACTACTGCCTGGAGCCCGGCCCGCTGCCTCCCAGTACGGCCCAGTGCCTCCCAGTACGGCCCAGTGCCTCCCAGTATGGCCCGGGGTCCCCCTATGTGGTCTGGCCAGTCCCCACTCCTGCCTGGAGCCCGGCCCGCTGCCTCCCAGTACGCCCCAGTGCCTCCCAGTACGGCCCGGGGTCCCCCTATGTGGTCTGGCCAGTCCCCACTACTGCCTGGAGCCCGGCCCGCTGCCTCCCAGTACGCCCCAGTGCCTCCCAGTACGGCCCGGTGCCTCCCAGTACGGCCCGGGGTCCCCCTATGTGGTCTGGCCAGTCCCCACTCCTGCCTGGAGCCCGGCCCGCTGCCTCCCAGTACGCCCCAGTGCCTCCCAGTACGGCCCAGTAACAACAGCAGGGGCTGCGGACCCCCCGGGGACCACCCTCGCCACCCCCTGCAGCCCCCCGCTACGGCCCAGTGCCTCCCAGTACGGCCCAGTGCCTCCCAGTACGGCCCAGGAGCCCTCTACGTGGCCAGTCCCCAGTGCTGCCTAGAACCCCAACCCAGTGCCTCCCAGTATGGCCCAGTGCATCCCAGTATGGCCCAGTGTCTCCCAGCACAGCCCAGTGCCTCCCAGTACAGCCCAGTGTCTCCCAGTACAGCCCAGTAACACCAGCAGGGGCTGCAGACCCCCCGGGGACCACCCTCGCCACCCCATGCAGCCCCCCGCTACGGCCCAGTGCCTCCCAGTACAGCCCAGTGTCTCCCAGTACGGCCCAGTAACACCAGCAGGGGCTGCGGACCCCCCGGGGACCACCCTCGCCACCCCCTGCAGCCCCCCGCTACGGCCCAGTGCCTCCCAGTACGGCCCAGTTACACCAATAAAGGCTGGGCCCCCCCCACTGTCCCCCCAGTACAGCCCCTGCCCTTTAGCCCCGCCCTCCCCACAGACCCCGCCCCTGCCTGCTAGGCCACGCCCCCCACAGCCCCACCCCCCTCACCCACTCCAGGGTGGCCTACAGGGCACTCCCCAAACCCCGCCCCCTTAGCCCCACCCCCGGCACCTAGCCACGCCCCCTGCCAGCAGGCCACGCCCCCCAGCATCGCCCCGCCCCCTCCCATCACCCAGCCCGGGCTCCAGGGCAGCCTACAGGGCACTCCCCCCACCCCCGCCCCGCCCCCAACACTTTAGCCCCGCCCCCACCACCTTAGCCCCGCCCCCACCTCCTAGCCACGCCCCCTGCCAGATGGCCACGCCCCCTCCCATCACCCACCCTGGGCTCCAGGGCAGCCTGCAGGGGGCTCCCCCCACCCCACCGCCCCAGCCCCGCCCCTGTCACCTTAACCCCGCCCCCACTACCTTAGCCCCACCCCGGCACCTAGCCCCGCCCCCTGCCAGCAGGCCACGCCCCCCAGCATCACCCCGCCCCCTCCCATCACCCACCCCGGGCTCCAGGGCAGCCTGCAGGGGGCTCCCCCCACCCCACTGCCCCAGCCCTGCCCCCACCCCCTTAGCCCCACCCCCACCTCCTAACCACGCCCCCCGCCAGCAGGCCACGCCCCCCAGCATCGCCCCGCCCCCTCCCATCACCCACCCCGGGCTCCAGGGCAGCCTGCAGGGGGCTCCCCCCACCCCACCGCCTCAGCCCCGCCCCCAACACTTTAGCCCCACCCCAACACTTTAGCCCCGCCCCCACCTCCTAACCCCGCCCCCTGCCAGCAGGCCACGCCCCCCAGCACCGCCCCACCCCCTCCCATCACCCACCCCGGGCTCCAGGGCAGCCTGCAGGGGGCTCCCCCCACCCCACCGCCCCCAACACTTTAGCCCCACCCCCACCTCCTAACCACGCCCCCCGCCAGCAGGCCACGCCCCCCAGCATCGCTCCACCCCCCTCCCATCACCCAGCCCGGGCTCCAGGGCAGCCTGCAGGGGGCTCCCCCCACCCCCCCGCCCCAGCCCCGCCCCCACCCCCTTAGCCCCACCCCCACCCCCTTAGCCCCGCCCACCTGCTGGCGGCGGGCGCCCAGGCAGGCCTGGAGAGCGCGCTGGGGGCAGGCGCGGGCCCGGGCCCAGGCGCGGGCGGCTTCGCGGGCGGAGAAGGGGCCGAGGGCGCCGGCGGGTTCGGCCGCCCCCCGCCGCTCGGCCGCCTCGGCCAAGGCCGCCAGGGCGCCGGGCAGGGCCGTCCGGGCCGCCGCCACCGCCGCCGCCGCCGCCTCCTCCTCCTCCTCCTGCCGCCGCCGCCGCCCGCCCGGCGGCCAACGCAGCGGCGGCAGCGCGGCCAGCGCCGTCGGCACCACCGCCTCCGCGGGCAGCCCCGCCGCCTCCGCCGCCTGCGGGGGCACACGGGGGGGGGGCGCGCCATGGCACCGCGGCACCCTGGGGACGCCCCGGGCCGCCCTGGGGACACCCTGGGGACACCCGCAGCACCCTGGGGACACCCTGGGGACACCCGGGGCACTCTGGGGACACCCTGGGGCACACTGGGGACACCCGGGGCGCCCTGCGGACACCCTGGGGACACCCGGGACACCCTGGGGACAGGCAGGACACCGGGGGACGCCCCGCCGACACCCTGGGGACACCCGCGGCACCCTGGGGACACCCGGGGCGCCCTGGGGACACCCTGGGGACACCTTGGGGCACCCTGGGGACACTCAGGGCGCCCTGCGGACACCCTGGGGACACCCGGGGCACTCTGGGGACACCCTGGGGACACCCGGGGCACTCTGGGGACACCTTGGGGCACCCTGGGGACACCCAGGGCGCCCTGCGGACACCTTGGGGACACCCGCGGCACCCTGGGGACACCCTGGGGACACCCGGGGCACTCTGGGGACACCTTGGGGCACCCTGGGGACACCCGGGGCGCCCTGCGGACACCCTGGGGACACCCGCAGCACCCTGGGGACACCCTGGGGACACCCGCGGCGCCCTGGGGACAGGCGGGACACCCTGGGGACAGCCGGGACGCCGGGGGACGCCCCGCCGACACCCTGGGGACACCCGCGGCACCCTGGGGACACCCGGGGCGCCCCGCCGACACCCTGGGGACACCCGCGGCACCCTGGGGACACCCTGGACACCGGGGGACGCCCCGCCAACACCCTGGGGACACCCGGGGCACCCTGGGGACAGGCAGGACACCGGGGGACGCCCTGCCGACACCCTGGGGACAGCCAGGACACCCTGGGGACACCCTGGGGACACCTGGGGCACCCTGGGGGCAGCCAAGACGCCGGGGGACGCCCCGCCGACACCCTGGGGACACCCGCGGCACCCTGGGGACAGCCGGGACACCCTGGGGACACCTGGGGCACCCTGGGGACACCCGGGACACCCTGGAGACAGCCAAGACGCCAGGGGATGCCCCGCCGACACCCTGGGGACACCCGGGGCGCCCTGGGGACAGCCAGGACACCCGGGGCGCCCTGCGGACACCCTGGGGACACCCGGGGCACCCTGGGGACACCTGGGGCACCCTGGGGACAGCCAGGACGCCGGGGGACGCCCTGCCGACACCCTGGGGACACCCGGGGCGCCCTGCGGACAGGCAGGACACCGGGGGACGCCCCGCCGACACCCTGGGGACACCCGAGGAACACCCTGCAGACACCCTGCGGACACCCAGGACCCCAGGGGACGCCCTGCGGACACCCTAGGGACACCCGGGACACCTTAGCGGCACCCAGGGACACCTTGGGGACACCCAGGACCCCTGGGGGCACCCTGGGGACACCCAGAACCCCGAGGAACACCCTGCGGACAGCCAGGACCCCGGGGGACGCCCTGCCGACACCCTGGGGACACCCGGGACACCCTGCGGACACCCAGGACCCCGAGGAACACCCTGCCGACACCCTGGGGACACCCAGGACCCCGAGGAACACCCTGGGGACAGCCAGGACGCCGGGGGACACCCTGCGGACACCCTGCGGACACCCAAGACACCTTAGGGGCACCCAGGGACACCTTGGGGACACCCAAGACCCCTGGGGGCACCCTGGGGACACCCAGGACCCCGAGGAACACCCTGGGGACACCCAGGACGCCTCAGAGCACCCGAGCACCCCCTGGGGACAGCCAGGACACCTTGGGGACACCCGAAAACACCCTGGGGACACTTGACATGACTCAGGAGCACCCAAGAACACCCTAGGGGCACCCAGGGACACCTTGGGGACACCCAGGACCCCGAGGAACACCGTGCGGACGCCCGGGACGCCCAGGGGACAAGGACGTCACCGCTCAGCGACGATGTCACCGCGGGGGGGGGGGGGGCGGAGCCTCACCCGGACGAGGGCGACGACGCGGCGACCGTCCTCACGCAGGCGCTCCTGCCGGCGCCGCTCGGCCTCCTGGGAGGTGGCGGGGCGGGGCGGGGCCTCGCCCGGACGCCTGGGCCCCGGGGCGGCGGGGGCGGGGTCGCCGGTGCGGTGACACACCTCGCACACGCGCCCGGGCCCCTCGTTCCAGTAGGTGCAGTGGGAGCACTGCCAGCCCTGGCGGGAGGGGACGGCTCAGCGGCGCCCCCCCGGACGCCTGGGCCCCCTGCCCGAGGCCTGGGCCCTTCCCAGACGCCTGGGCCCCTTCCCCGGACACCTGGGTCCCTTCCCCGGACGCCTGGGCCCTTCCCTGGATGCCTGGGCCCCTCCCCCGGACACCTGGGCCCCTCCCCATACGCCTGGGTCCCCCTCCCCGGACGCCTGGGTCCCTCCCCGGACACCTGGGTCCCTTCCCCGGACACCTGGGCCCCTCCCGGACACCTGGGCCCCCTTCCCGGACACCTGGGCCCCTCCCCCTGGCCGCCTGGGCCCCTCCCGGCCGCCTGGGCCCCTCCCCCGGCCGCCTGGGTTCCTGCCCCGGACACCTGGGCCCCTCTCCCGGCCGCCTGGGCCCCCTCCCTGGCCGCCTGGGCCCCTCCCCGGACACCTGGGCCCCCTTCCCCGGACACCTGGGCCCCTCCCCGGACACCTGGGCCCCCTTCCCCGGACGCCTGGGCCCCCTTCCCGGACACCTGGGCCCCTTCCCCGGACACCTGGGCCCCTCCCCGGCCGCCTGGGCCCCTTCCCCGGACGCCTGGGCCCCTCACCCGGACACCTGGGCCCCTCCCCGGCCGCCTGGGCCCCCTCCCCGGCCGCCTGGGCCCCTTCCCCGGCCGCCTGGGCCCCTCACCCGGACACCTGGGCCCCTCCCCCGGACACCTGGGCCCCCTCCCCCGGACACCTGGGCCCCCTCCCCCGGACACCTGGGCCCCTCCCCGGACACCTGGGCCCCCTCCCCGGACACCTGGGCCCCCTCCCCGGACACCTGGGCCCCTCCCCGGCCGCCTGGGCCCCTCTCCCGGCCGCCTGGGTTCCTGCCCTGGACACCTGGGCCCCTCCCAGCCGCCTGGGCCCTTCCCAGCCGCCTGGGCCCCTTCCCCGGACGCCTGGGCCCCTCCCTGGCCGCCTGGGCCCCTCCCCGGCTGCCTGGGCCCCTCCCCGGCCGCCTGGGCCCCTCCCCGGCCGCCTGGGCCCCTCCCGGCCGCCTGGGCCCCTCCCCCGGACACCTGGGCCCCTTCCCCGGACACCTGGGTCCCTCCCCGGCCGCCTGGGCCCCTCCCCCGGCCACCTGGGTCCCTTCCCCGGACACCTGGGCCCCTCCCCGGCCGCCTGGGCCCCTCCCCGGACACCTGGGCTCACCCGGGGGGGCGCGGGGGGCCGCCCGGCCAGGCGAGGCCGCTCGCAGACGCCGCAGAGGACGGTGGCGGCGGCGTTGAGGAAGGTGCAGGAGGCGCAGGCCCAGGCGCCCCGGGGGGCCGCCGGCGGCGGGGGGGGGTCGGCGCCGGGGGCGGGGGGGGGCCCGGGGCAGCCGCGGGGGCGCTCGCAGGCCCCGCACAGCACCGCCAGGCCCCCGTTGGCCCCCCCGCAGCCCCCGCACACCCAGGGCGGGCGGCGGGCGGGCGGCGGGGGCGAGCTGCGGGGGGCGGGGGGGGGGGCGCAGGGGTCAGAGACCCCCCCCCGTTGCACCCCCATCGCCCCCCCCATAGCACCCCCACCCCCCTCTAGAGCACCCACGCCGCCCCCATAGCACCCACGCCGCCCCCCTTGCACCCACATCGCTCCCTATAGCACCCACAGCACCCGCTATAGCACCCACAGCAGCCCCATAGCACCCACGCTACCCCATTGCACCCACATTGCTCCCTAAAGCACCCACATTGTTCCCTATAGCACCCACGCTGCCCCCATTGCACCCACATTGCTCCCCATAGCACCCACATCACTCCCTATAGCACCCATGCTGCCACCACAGCACCCACACTGCCCTCATTGCACCCACATTGCTCCCTATAGCACCCACACCATCCCTTATAGCACCCACGCCGCTCCCATAGCACCCACGCTGCCCCCATAGCACCCACATCACTCCCTATAGCACCCATGCTGCCACCACAGCACCCACACTGCCCTCATTGCACCCACATTGCTCCCTATAGCACCCACACCATCCCTTATAGCACCCACGCCGCTCCCATAGCACCCACGCTGCCCCCATAGCACCCACATCACCCCCTATAGCACCCACATCACCCCCTATAGCACCCACGCCGCCCCCATTGCACCCACATTGCTCCCCATAGCACCCACATCACTCCCTATAGCACCCATGCTGCCACCACAGCACCCACACTGCCCTCATTGCACCCACATTGTTCCCTATAGCACCCACACCACGCTCTATAGCACCCACGCTGCCCCCATGGCACCCACATTGCTCCCTATAGCACCCACATTGCTCCCTATAGCACCCACATCACCCCTTATAGCACCCACACCACCTTCTATAGCACCCACGCTGCCCCCATGGCACCCACATTGCTCCCTAAAGCACCCACATTGCTCCCTATAGCACCCACGCCGCCCCCATTGCACCCATGCTGCCCCCATTGTACCCACATTGCTCCCCATACCATCCACATCACCCCCTATAGCACCCACACGGCCCCCATAGCACCCACATTGTTCCCTAAACCACCCATGCTGCCCCCATAGCACCCACACCGCCCTCTATAGCACCCACGCTGCCCCCATAGCACCCACATTGCTCCCTAAAGCACCCACGCCACCCCCATTGCACCCACACTGCCCCCATTGCACCCACATTGCTCCCTAAAGCACCCACATCACTCCCTATAGCACCCACGCTGCCCCCATAGCACCCACAGCCCCCTATAGCACCCATAACCCCCCCAAGCGCCTATAACACCCCATAGCACCCACATCCCCCCTTTAGCACCCACAACCCCCCCCCAGGGCACCCACAAGGCCCCCTATAGCACCCACAACCCCCCCCAGGGACCCCAAAGTAGGACAAAGACAACCTACACCCGCTATAGGCTCCCAGCAGGGCCATAAGGGCCCCCAGCGGAGATATAGGGTGCCCGGGGGAGGGGCCTATAGGGGCTCCCCAGGCTGCTATA
This sequence comes from Struthio camelus, assembly GCF_040807025.1. Taxonomy (NCBI): domain Eukaryota; kingdom Metazoa; phylum Chordata; class Aves; order Struthioniformes; family Struthionidae; genus Struthio; species Struthio camelus. The sequence continues at coordinate 529,647 of NC_090970.1, read as the reverse complement.
GGGTCCCAGCAAAGCTACGGGGCTCCCGTAGGCCTATAGCAGTCACCCAGCACCTATAGGAGCTCCTAAAGCTGCCGCAAGGGAGCACAAACGGAGGCTCTATAGGCTCTTAGAGCACCTATAGGATCCCAAACGGACTACAGAAACCCCTAACACGGTGCAGCACCTCCTACAGTAAACGTATACGTTAGAGCTCTATAGGTGCCTAAAAAGCTATAGGCTCCCGGAGAACTACGGGGCTGGCCACACCGAACCGTATAGGCTCCCTACAGCCCCATAGGCTCCCAAGAAAGGACCTATACAACTCACCGCGCGCCCTACAGGAGCTCTTACGCACCGTAAGGGCCCCAACGTACCGTGAGGTCGTACGGGCGCCATACGGTCCCGGCAACCGCCACGGGCTCCCAGAAAGCCCATAGGGGCTCCCAGCTAAAGTATGGCCTTCCACAAAGCTATACGGCCCCAGGAAAGGAAGCTATAGGGTCCCGGGGTGGGGGGGGGGGGGGAGCGTACCTGGGAGCGAGGAGGCGGCAGGCAGGACACGGCGCCCGGGCCGGCTCTCCGGGGACCCCGCACAGCCCGCAGCCCCCGGCGGCACCTATGGACGCAGGCGCCTATAGAGCCGGCCCTATAGACCTGCCCGCACCTCCGCCCCGCCCCATATAGGTGCCTCCTCCACCCGGCACCTATAGGCTCCCCCATCCCTGCTGCGTTCCGGGCCTTACAACCGCTGAAAGCCCCATCTATACGGCCCACCCCCTATAGACTCCCTCATCGCTCTTCCCTGCCCCTATAGCTCCCCCCAGCCCCTACAGCTCTGCCGTGACCCTATAGCTCTCCCCAGCCCCTATAGCTCCCCCCAGCCCCTATAGCTCTACTGTGACCCTACAGCTCCCCCCAGCCCCTATAGCTCCCCCCAGCCCCTATAGCTCTACTGTGACCCTATAGCTGTCCCCAGCCCCTATAGCTCTACCGTGACCCTACAGCTCCCCCCAGCCCCTATAGCTCCCCCCAGCCCCTACAGCTCTGCCTTGGCCCTACCCCTCCTCCCCGGCCCTATAGAGCTCCCCCCCACTCCTATAGCCCCCCCCCAGCCCCTATAGAGCTCCCCATAGCCCCTATACAGCTGCCTACGGCCCCTACAGACCCCCTGCGGCCCCTATAGCGCCCCGGGCGGTACCTGGGGGGGCCCCCGGGGCGGCTCCTTCCGGGGCCGAGTCGGGCGCCAGCGGCCCCTGCGGAGAGCCAAGAGCACGTCACCACCAGTACGGACCAGTACGGACCAGTACGGGCCCCGCCTCGCACCCCCCACTATAGCCCAGCCGCTCCCAGAGCCCCCCAGTAGAACCCAATGCGCCTCTAGTCCCGCCCAGTGGCCCCCAGTACAGGCCGGTGCCCCCCCCCAGGCCCTCCCAGTGCCCCCCAGGATAGCCCACTGCCTCCCCAGCTCCTCCCAGTACAGACCAGCATCCCCCCAGGCCCTCCCAGTGCCCCCCAGGATAGCCCACTGCCTCCCCAGCTCCTCCCAGTACAGGCCGGTGCCCCCCCCAGGCCCTCCCAGTGCCCCCCAGGATAGCCCACTGCCTCCCCAGCTCCTCCCAGTACAGACCAGCACCCCCCAGGCCTTCCCAGTGCCCCCCAGGATAGCCCACTGCCTCCCCAGCTCCTCCCAGTACAGACCAGCATCCCCCAACGTCCTCCCAGTGCCCCCCAGGATAGCCCACTGCCTCCCCAGCTCCTCCCAGTACAGACCAGCACCCCCCAACGTCCTCCCAGTGCCCCCCAGGATAGCCCACTGCCTCCCCAGCTCCTCCCAGTACAGACCAGCATCCCCCCAGGCCCTCCCAGTGCCCCCCAGGATAGCCCACTGCCTCCCCAGCTCCTCCCAGTACAGGCCGGTGCCCCCCCCAGGCCCTCCCAGTGCCCCCCAGGATAGCCCACTGCCTCCCCAGCTCCTCCCAGTACAGACCAGCACCCCCCAGGCCTTCCCAGTGCCCCCCAGGATAGCCCACTGCCTCCCCAGCTCCTCCCAGTACAGACCAGCATCCCCCAACGTCCTCCCAGTGCCCCCCAGGATAGCCCACTGCCTCCCCAGCTCCTCCCAGTACAGACCAGCATCCCCCAGGCCCTCCCAGTGCCCCCCAGGATAGCCCACTGCCTCCCCAGCTCCTCCCAGTACAGACCAGCACCCCCCAGGCCTTCCCAGTGCCCCCCAGGATAGCCCACTGCCTCCCCAGCTCCTCCCAGTACAACCCCATGCCCCCCCAAGTCCCTCCCAGTGCCCCCCAGTATAACCCAGTCCTCCCCCAAAGCCCTCCCAGCTCCTCCCAGCACAACCCAGTGCCCCTCCAGGCCTTCCCAGTGCCTCCCAGTGCCTCCCAGTGCCACTCACCTCTGGACGCCCCTCGAGGAAGGGGGTGAAGAACTGGGGGTTCGGGTGCTTGTTCTGGGAGGGGATGGGGGGGGTCAGGGCCTCCCAGTGCCTCCCAGTTCATCCCAGTGCCCCTTTCACTGCCCCCAGTACATCCCAGTACTTCCCAGTCCCTCCCAGTACCCCCAACTGAGATCCCAGTACCTCCTAGTGCCTCCTATGTGCCTCCCAGTGGCACCCAGTCCCCCTCCCAGTTCCTCCAGGCCCTCCCAGCCCCGTCCAGTGTCCCCTCCAGCCCACCCCAACGCCCCCCAGCACCTCCCCAGTCCCCCCCAGGCCCCCCCAGGCCCCCCCAGTGCCCTCCAGTCCCCCTCCCAGTCCCTTCCAGCCCTCCCCAGCCCACCCCAACGCCCCCCAGCACCTCCCCCGAGCCCCCCAGTAAGCCCCAGTGCCCCTCCCAGGCCCTCCCAGTGCTCTCCAGTCCCCCTCCCAGTCCCTTCCAGCCCACCCCAACACCCCCCAGCACCTCCCCCGAGCCCCCCAGTCCCTCCCAGTGCCTTCCAGTCCCCCTCCCAGTTCCTTCCAGCCCACCCCAATGCCCCCCAGCAAGCCCCAGTGCCCCTCCCAATCCCTCCCAGTGCTCTCCAGTCCCCCTCCCAGTCCCTTCCAGCCCACCCCAACGCCCCCCAGCACCTCCCCAGTCCCCCCCAGTCCCTCCCAGTGCCCTCCAGTCCCCCTCCCAGCTCCTTCCAGCCCACCCCAACGCCCCCCAGCACCTCCCCCGAGCCCCCCAGCAAGCCCCAGTGCCCCTCCCAGTCCCTCCCAGTGCTCCCAGCGCCCCCGGGGGCTCACGGCCAGCAGCAGGTCGAGCTCGGCGCGCAGCAGCAGCACGTCGGCGGTGACGGCGGCCACGCGGGGGCCGTGGGGGGCGGCGGCGCCGGCGGCGAAGCTCAGCCCGTCGCCCGTCTCCTCCGTGTAGCCGTAGAGGCGCAGCACCGCCCGGCCCCCCTGCGCGCCCCCCCGCGCCCCCGTCACCCCCCAACGGTGGCGGGGGGTGGGGGGGAGCGGAGCACCCGGGGGTGGGTGCCCCCCGGAAGGGGTAGCGGGGGCCACGGGGGGGGTGGCGGGTGACCCCAGGGGGGTATCGGGGGGACTTGGGGGGTTGGGAGTGCCGTGGGGGGGATATTGGGGGGCTTAGGGGGCAGGGGGTGCGCTAGGGGGGTACTGGGGGGTCCTGGGGGGGATATTGGGGGGCCTTAGGGGGTTGGGGGTGTCCCAGGGGGTGCTGGGGGGGTCCTAGGGGGATATTGGGGGGCTTAGGGGGTTGGGGGTGTCCCAGGGGGGTACTGGGGGGGTCCTGGGGGGATACTGGGGGGCCTTAGGGGGTTGGGGGTGTCCCAGGGGGGTACTGGGGGGGTCCTGGGGGGATACTGGGGGGCCTTAGGGGGTTGGGGGTGTCCCAGGGGGGTACTGGGGGGGTCCTGGGGGGATACTGGGGGGTCCTGGGGGGGTTGGGGGTGCCCCAGGGGGGTACTGGGGGGTCCTGGGAGGGGGGAAATGGGTGCCCCAGGTGGGTATCGGGGGGCCCTAGGGGGTTGGGGGTGCCCCAGGTGGATACTGGGGGGTCCTGGGGGGGGATATGGGTGCCCCAGGGGGGTACCGGGGGGTCCTGGGGGGTTGGGGGTGCCCCGGGGGGGGTATTGGGGGGACTTACAGGGTTGGGGGTGCCCGGGGGGGGGGGTCGGGGTGCCCCCCACCCAGACGACACCCACGGTGCTGCAGACGATGAGGCAAAGGGGGGGATCGGGGAGGGCTGGGACGCCCCGGGGGAGGTCAGGGTGCCCCGGGGGAGGTCGGGGTGCCCCGGGGGGGGGTCGGGGTGCCCCGGGGGGGGGTGCCCCCCACCTGGATGGCGCCCACGGTGCTGCGGAAGACGGGGTTGTTGAACTTGACGGCCCGCCAGTAGCGGGGGGGCCGGGGCTGCAGCAGGTTGCGGCCGTATTTCTCCAGGATGTTGAGGGCCGTGCACAGCGCCCGCGCCCCCCCCGGCGCCCCCCCGGGGCTGCCCGGCGCCTGCGCGGGGAGGGGGGGGAAGCGGGGCTCAGCCGACCCCCCCCCCCAGCCCCCTAAACCCCTTCCCGCTTCCCCCACCCCCCGGACAACCCCCGTAACCCTCCAGACCCCCCTCGGCCCCCAAATCCTGATTCAGACCCCCCACTGCCCCCCCCAGGCTCCCCACTGCCCCCTCAGACGCTCCTCATAACCCCCCAGGCCCCCCCCAGCCCCCCAAATACCCCCCCAGATCCCCCATTGCCACCCCAGCCCCCCAAATACCCCCCCCCGGTCCCCCATTGCCACCCCAGGCCCCTCCCAGTTCCCCCATTGCCCCCCCGGACACCCCCCACAACCCTCCAGCCCCCCCATAGGCCCCCAAACCCTCTCCCAGATACCCGATTGCCCCACCATCGACCCTCAAACACCCCCTCAACCCCCCCCACTGCCCCTCTAGACACCATCCGCTACTCTCCGGGCCCCCCATCACCCCCTAAATCCCCTCCCAGCACCCCCATAACCCTCTAGGCCCCCCCAAATACCCCCACAGTTCCCCCACTGCCCCCCAAACACCCCCTAATGCCCCCCCAGGCACCCCCCAGAACCCTCCAAGCCTCCCTATAGCCCAAATACCCTCCCGAGCCCCCCCCCAATCACTTCCCCAGGAGCCCCGTAACCCCCCCAACCCCCCCTCCATGACCCCTAAACACCCCCCAGCCACCCCACGGCCCCCCCAGCGGCCTCCGGTCACCCCCAAACCGCCCCCCCCCATCCACAAAGTACCTGGCCCAGGTTGTCACGCAGCAGCCGGGCCCCGTCGAGGTGGCGGCACTTGGCCGGGGGGGGCAAGGGGGCGGCCAGCGCCGGGCCCAGGGCCCCCGGCACCGGCTCGCCGGGGTTACGGATCAGCGCCGCCTCCAGCGCCGCCCGCAGCGCCTCGAAACCCGCTTCGGGGGCTCCGGCGGGGGCTGCCGGCGGCGGGTCGGGCCCCCCCGGGGGGGTCGGCGGCAGGTCGGGCCCCCCCGGAGGTGTCGGCGGCGGGTCGGGCTCCTCCGGCGGCGGGTCGGGTCCTTCCGGGGCCGGCGGCGTTCGGCGGCCGGGTTCGGCCTCGGGTGGCTCCGCCATGGCCTGCTGGGGGGGGGGGGGTGAAGGAGGAAAAACGAGGCGTTAACGAGGCCGGCAGGGCTTAACGAAGCAAAACGCCGTCACCCTGGCTCCCCTCCCTGCCCAAAACGCGCTGCCCCGGCTTGGCGCGACTGCAGTTGCCCCCCCTCTAAAAAGCTGCTCGTCCCCGTGTCCCCCCCACCTCGGACCCCCCTGGGTTTCCCGTCCCCGGCGTCCCTGTCCCCGAGGGCACCTTGTGGCCGAGGGGGGGGGGGTTCCTGTGCCCCCCCCCACCCCCACCCAGGAGCGCGTGTCGCACCCCCCCCCACCCCCGGTTCGGCCGACGGGGAGCTCGGCGCGGGGAATCCCCGGCGGCGACGTCACAGCCGCGCGGCGGCACCTGATGTCACCGCGCGGCGTCCCGAAAGGGGCCTGGGGGGCTGCCGGGGGGGGGTCTCAGCCCCAATTCGGGGGCCCCAAAAGGGTCTAGGGGAGCTCAGGGGTTTTTGGGGAGCCCCAGTCACTGTCGGGGGGGGGCTCAGAAGGATTTGGGGGGCCCCAAAGGGGTCTAAGGGAGCCCGGGGGGGTGTTTGGGGAGCCCCAGTCACTGTTGGGGGGGGCTCAGGAGGATTTGGGAGGGCCCCAAAGGGGTCTAGGGGAGTCCAGGGGGGTGTTTGGAGAGCCCCAGTTGCTGTCGGGGGGGGCTCAGGAGGATTTGGGGGGCCCCAAAGGGGTCTAGGGGAGCCCGGGGGGGTGTTTGGAGAGCCCCAGTCACTGTTGGGGGGGCTCAGGGGGGTGTTTGGGGCCCCAAACGGGTCCAGGGAGCCCAGGGGGGTGTTTGGGGAGCCCCAGTTGCTGTCTGAGGGGGCTCGGGGGGGTTGGGGGATCCCAGTCCCAATTTGGGGGGCCCCAAAGGGGTCTGGGGGAGCCTGGGGAGTGTTTGGGGAGCCCCAGTCACTGTCTGGGGGGGGCTCAGGGGGGTTTAAGGGGTCCCAGCCCCAATTTGGGGGGCCCCAAAGGGGTCTAGGGGAGCCCAGGGGGTGTCTGGGGAGCCCCAGCCCCTGTCTGGGGGAGGCTCAGGTAGCTTTGGGTGATCCCAGCACTACTTTGAGGGCCCCAGATGGGGTTCGGGGAGCCCAGGGGGTGTTTGGGGAGCCCTAGCCCCTGTCTGGGGGAGGCTCAGATGGTTTTCGGGGGGCCCCAGAGGGTCTGAAGAAACCCAGGGGGTGTTTAGGGAGCCCCAGCCCCGCCTGGGGTGGCCTCAAGTGGGTTTTGGGGGGGCCTAGCCCCAACTTAGGGGTCCTGGGAAGGGTTTGGGGGCCCCAGGGGGGATTTGGGGGGCCCAGAAGGGGTCTGGGGAACCTTAGCCTGGATTTGGGGAGGTTTCAGCCCCTGCTCAGGTGTGCTCGAGACACACTGGGGAGCCCTGGGAGAATTTGGGGAGCCCCAGCTCCAATTTGGGGATGCCATGAAGGACCTGCGAGATCACAGGAGGGATTTGGGGGGCCAGGAGGAGCCTGGGGGGGGGGTCTCATGGTGAATTTGGGGGGCCCCAGCTCCAATTTGGGGATCCCATGAAGGGCCTGGGAGATCGCGGGGGGGGGGGTTGGGGGGGCCAGGAAGACCCTGGGGAGTCCCAGAGCAGATTTGGGAGGTCTCAGGAGGTGCCTGGGGGTCCCGGAGTGAATTTGGGGATCCTGTGAGAGCCCTGAGAGATGACGGGGGGATTTGGGGGGCCCAGAAGGTCTCTGGGGAGTCCCAAAGCAGATCTGGGGAGGGTCTAGAGTGAATTTGGGGGTCCTGCGAGATCACAGGGGGGATTTGGGGGGACCAGAAGGACCCTGGGGAGTCCCAGAGCGGATTTGGGAGGTCTCAGGAGGAGCCTGGGCATCCCAGGGGGAATTTGGGGGTCCCGCGAGAGACCTGGGAGATCACAGGGGGGATTTGGGGGACCCAGGAGGACCCTGGGGAGTGCCAGAGCGGATTTGGGAGGCCTCAGGAGAAACCTGGGCATCCCAGGGGGAATTTGGGGGTCCCGCGAGAGACCTGGGAGATCACAGGGGGGATTTGGGGGACCCAGGAGGACCCTGGGGAGTGCCAGAGCGGATTTGGGAGGCCTCAGGAGAAACCTGGGCATCCCAGGGGGAATTTGGGGGTCCTGCGAGAGACCTGGGAGATGACAGGGGGGATTTGGGGGACCCAGGAGGACCCTGGGGAGTGCCAGAGCGGATTTGGGAGGCCTCAGGTGAAACCTGGGCATCCCAGGGGGAATTTGGGGGTCCCGCGAGAGACCTGAGAGATCACAGGGCGGATTTGGGGGAGGATCCTGGGGGGGGGGTCCCAGGGTGAATTGAGGGGGGACCCTAGCCCCCCAATCAGAGGGGAAGCCCCCCCAAATCAGGGTCTATAGAGCCTCAGCGTGAATTTGGGGGGGGAAGGTGTCCCGGGGTGATTTGGGGGGAGGAGGGGGACCGTGGGGGCTCCCAACTTCCACCTCGGGGGTGAGGCCAGGCCCCCTCACAGCCAGTCACCTCAGCGACCTGCGCGGTAACGGCCGCGGTGGGGGGGGGGGGGGGGCGGTGGAGGGGGGGGGGTCTACCTCCGAGGCCGGTGCTTAACAGGAGGAGGTAGTAGGAAGCCGAAGAAACCCCCCCCCACCCCCTTCGCCCACCCCAGTCCCGGTCCCCCCCCCCCCCAGCGGGTAACAGGGACGGAGCGACCCACCGCGCCCTCCGCCACCTTCGAGCGACGCCTCAAAATGGCGCCGGCGGCGATCGCCTCAGCCCGGCCTTCCCGCCCGGCGTGACGTCACCCGCCGCGCGCCGGCCCCGCCCCTGCGCGGGCAGCGCCCACACCCGCCATGGCGGCCGCGGCTTCGGGGCGGCGCCGCGCCTGCGCGCGGGAGTCCTTCCCCCCGCCCCCCCCCCCCCGCCTCGCCCACGTGGTCCGCAGCGATGATGGCGGCGGCGGCGGCACCGCGGCTCCGGCCGCTGCTCCGGGCCCTGCGGCTACAGGTGCGTCCGGCGTGACGTCACGGCGCGGCGGTGACGTCACACCCGGGGGGGCGCGGAGTCGGGGGGAGAGAGACCCCCCACCACCACCACCCCCTTCCCCCCCCTCCCTTTTATACCCCCAACTTGGCCTTTCTGCTATTTCTGCCCTTGTAATGACGTCATGGGGAGCCGTGACGTCACGCCGAGACATTTCCCCCCCCCCCGAGGGAGGCCGAGTGGGCTGCGCGGTTTCCGCCCCTTTCTTGTTCCTTTTCGGGCCGTCGCGCTTGATTTTCCGCGCTGTTACGTCACCGTGCTGAGCAGTGACGTCAGAGCTTGCCCCCCCCGGTCTGTTTGGTGAGGGGTGAGGCCGCTGATGATGTCACGGAGGGGGGTCACGACCTTGCTGGTCACCCCCCCCCCCACACACACACACCACGGCGGCAGGGGAGGCCGCGGAGGGGGGTGATGACGTCATGGGCGGAGCTGTGACGTCACGCGCGGCCTGTTCCCCCCCCCCATTCTCTGCTACAGACGCCGCGGGGGCCCCTCCTGCCCCACCGGCCCCTCCTGGGGCTGGGCCCCGCGCCCCGGGCCCTGAGCACCGCCGGCCCCCAGGTGAGGGGCGCTGGGGGGGCAGCTTGGGGGGCAGGTTAGGGGGATAGGGGGCGGGATGGGGGTCCTGGGGGGCAGGTTGGGGGGGTCTAGGGGGGCAGCTTGGGGGTCCTGGGGGGCAGCTTGGGGGGCTGGGGAGCAGGTTGGGGGTCCTGGGGGGCAGGTTGGGGGTCCTGGGGGGCAGCTTGGGGGATGGGGAGCAGGTTGGGAGTCCTGGGGGGCAGGTTGGGGGGCTGGAGGCGGGTTGAGGGGGCTGGGGGGCAGGTTGGGGGTGCTGGGGTGCAGCTTGGGGAGCCGGGGGGCAGGTTGGGGGTCCTGGGGGGCAGCTTGGGGGTCCTGGGGGGCAGCTTGGGGGGCTGGAGGCGGGTTGAGGGGGCTGGGGGGCAGGCTGAGGGGCTGGGGGGCAGGTTGGGGGTCCTGGGGGGCAGGTTGGGGGTGCTGGGGTGCAGCTTGGGGGTCCTGGGGGGCAGGTTGGGGGTCCTGGGGGGCAGGTTGGGGGGCTGGGGAGCAGGTTGGGGGTCCTGGGGGGCAGGTTGGGGGGCTGGGGACGAGAATAGGGCTGTGGGGGGGCAGTTTAGGGCTGTGGGGGGGCAGCTTGGGGGTCTGGGGACCAGCTTGGGGGTCTGGGTACCAGATTAGTGCTGTGGGGGGCAGCTTGGGGGTCTGGGGGTGAGCTTAGGGCTGTGGGGGGGCAGCTTGGGGGTCTGGGGGGGCAGCTTGGGGGTCTGAGGGTGAGCTTAGGGCTGTGGGGGGGCAGCTTGGGGGTCTGGGGGGGCAGCTTGGGGGTCTGGGGGTGAGCTTAGGGCTGTGGGGGGGCAGCTTGGGGGTCTGGGGGGGCAGCTTGGGGGTCTGGGGACGAGAATAGGGCTGTGGGGGGCAGTTTAGGGCTGTGGGGGGGCAGCTTGGGGGTCTGGGGGACCAGTTTGGGGGTCTGAGGGTGAGATTAGGGCTGTGGGGGGGCAGCTTGGGGGTCTGAGGGACCAGTTTGGGGGTCAGGGGGTCAGCTTAGGGCTGGGTGGGGGGCAGCTTGGGGGTCTGGGGGACCAGTTTGGGGGTCTGGGGGTCAGCTTAGGGCTGGGTGGGGGGCAGCTTGGGGGTCTGGGGGTGAGATTAGTGCTATGGGGGGCAACTTGGGGGTCTGGGCGCCAGCTTGGGGGTCTGGGGGACCACATCAGGACCATGGCGGGGGGGGCAGCTTGGGGGTCAGAGGCGCCGGTCCGGCTGCTCTATGGGGCAGATGGAGGAGGGAGGGGGGGAGCGGGCAGGCGGGCAGCCCCCTTGCCCAGCGCCCGCCGTCTGTCGCCGCCCCCCCCCCCCCGCAGGCCGTGGGGCAGGCCGCCGTGGGGCCGGACGCCGTGGGGCCGGCCGCCGTGGGGCAGGAGGTGCGGCTGGAGGAGCTGGGCCTGGGCGCCTGCAGCCCCGTGGGGCTGGTGCAGAACCTGCTGCAGTTCCTGCACCTCGACCTGGGCCTGCCCTGGTGGGGGGCCATCGCCCTCGGTGAGCGGCCGGGGGGGGTCTCTGTGGGGCTGGGGGGTCCCTATGGGGCTGGGGGGGCCCTATGGGGCAGGTGGGGGGGTGTTATGGGGCTGGAGGATCTTTCTGTGGTGCAAGGAGTGGGGATGGTATGGGGGTGGAGGATGCCGCTATGGGGCTGGGGGGGGTCCCTGTGGGGCTGGGGGGTCCCTATGGGGCTGGGGGAGCCCTATGGGGCAGGTGGGGGGGTGTTATGGGTCTGGAGGGTTTGCCTATGGAGCTGGGGAGTGGGAATGCTATGGGGCTGGGGGGGTGTCTGTGGGATGGGAGGGGGTCCCTGTGGGGCTGGGGGGGTCCCTGTGGGGCTGGGGGGGGCCCTATGGGGCTGGGGGGGGCCCTATGGGGCAGGTGGGGGGGTGTTATGGGGCTGGAGGGTTTGCCTATGGAGCTGGGGAGTGGGAATGCTATGGGGCTGGGGGGGTCTCTGTGGGATGGGAGGGGGTCTCTGTGGGGCTGGGGGGGGTCTCTGTGGGGCTGCGGGGTCCCTATGGGGCTGGGGGGGCCCTATGGGGCAGGTGGGGGGGTGTTATGGGTCTGGAGGGTTTGCCTATGGAGCTGGGGAGTGGGAATGCTATGGGGCTGGGGGGGTCTCTATGGGGCAAGGGTGGTGCTATGGGGCAGGCAGGGCTGTCTATGGGGCAGGGAGGAGTGACTAGGGGGCAGGGGGGAGCTCCCAGGAGGTCTCTATGGGGGAGGAGAGGGTCTCTATGGGGCAAGAGGGGGTCCCGGGAGGTCTCTGTGGGGCAGGAGAGGGTCTCTATGGGGCAGGAAGGGCTCTCTATGGGGCAGGAGGGGCTCCTAGGGGTGGCTATGGGGCAGGGAGGGCTCTCTATGGGGCAGGAGGGGCTCCTAGGGGGTCTCTATGGGGCAGGAGGGGGTCTCTATGAGGCAGGGAGGGGTGGCTATGGGGCAGGAGGGGGTCCCAGGGGCTCTCTATGGGGCAGTAGGGGGTCTCTATGGGACAGGAAGGGCTCTCTATGGGGCAAGAGGGGCTCCTAGGGGTGGCTATGGGGCAGGAGGGGGTCCCAGGAGGTCTCTATGGGGCAGCAGGGGCTCCCAGGAGCTTTCTATGGGGCAGGGAGGGCTCTCTATGGGGCAGGAGGGGGTCCCAGGGGCTCTCTATGGGGCGGGAGGGGCTCTCTATGGGGCAGGAGGGGGTCTCTATGGGGCAGGGAGGGCTCTCTATGGGGCAGGAGGGGCTCCCAGGGGCTCTCTATGGGGCAGGAGGGGGTGGCTATGGGGCAGGAGGGGCTCCCAGGGGCTCTCTATGGGGCAGGAGGGGGTCTCTATGGGGCAGCAGGGGCTCCCAGGGGCTCTCTATGGGGCGGGAGGGGGTCCCTATGGGGCAGGAGGGGGTGGCTATGGGGCAGGAGGGGCTCCCAGGGGCTCTCTATGGGGCAGGAGGGGGTCTCTATGGGGCAGCAGGGGCTCCCAGGGGCTCTCTATGGGGCGGGAGGGGGTCCCTATGGGGCAGGAGGGGGTGGCTATGGGGCAGGAGGGGCTCCCAGGGGCTCTCTGTGGGGCAGGAAGGGGCTCTCTATGGGGCAGGAGGGGGTCTCTATGGGGCAGGGAGGGCTCTCTATGGGGCAGGAGGGGCTCCCAGGGGCTCTCTATGGGGCAGGAGGGGGTCTCTATGGGGCAGGAGGGGGTCCCAGGGGCTCTCTATGGGGCGGGAGGGGGTCCCTATGGGGCAGGAGGGGGTCTCTATGGGGCAGGAGGGGCTCCCAGGGGCTCTCTATGGGGCAGGAGGGGGTGGCTATGGGGCAGGAGGAGCTCCCAGGGGCTCTCTATGGGGCAGGAGGGGGTCTCTATGGGGCAGGAGGGGCTCCCAGGGGCTCTCTGTGGGGCAGGGGCGGCCGGCCGGCCGTGGGGCAGGGGCTGACGGCCGGGGCCGGCCGTGGGGCAGGCACGGTGGGGGCGCGGGCGGCCCTGCTGCCGCTGCTGCTGGGGGCCCAGCGCCAGGCCGCCCGCCTGGCCCCCCACCTGCCCCACCTCCAGCGCCTGGCCCACCGCCTCCAGCACGCCCGTCGCCACGGCGACCCCCGCGCAGGTGGGCGGGGCCGCGGGGGGGCGGGGCCGCGCCGGGGGGCGGGGCCTCCGGGGTGTGGCTGGGGTGGGGGGCGGGAGGGCTGCGGGTTCTATGAGCCGGGGGGGCGGGGCCACGGCGGGGGGCGGGGCCTCGGGGGGGGCGGGAGGGCTGCGGGTTCTATGAGCCGGGGGGGCGGGGCCACGGCGGGGGGCGGGGCCTCGGGGGGGGCGGGAGGGCTGCGGGTTCTATGAGCCGGGGGGCGGGGCTACGCCGGGGGCGGGGCCTCGGCGGGGGCGGGGCCTCCAGGGTGTGGCTGAGGGGGCGGGGTGGGCTCTGGGGTTCTATGAGCCGGGGGGGCGGGGCCTCGCCGGGGGGCGGGGCCTCTGCAGGGGGGGTGGTTGGAGGGGAGGGAGGGCTCTGGGTTCTGTGGGGGGGCGGGGCCAATGCGGGGGGCGGGGCCTCGGTGGGGGCGGGGCCTCTGGGGTGTGGCTGGGGGCAGGGGGGCTCTGGGTTCTATGAGCTGGGGGGCGGGGCCTCGGTGGGGGCGGGGCCTCAGCAGCACGCAGTTCTATTGGTCCTGGGGGCGGGGCCTCGGGGAGGGGGCGGGGCCTCGGGGAGGGGGCGGGGCCTCGGGGGCGGGAGGGCTCCGGATTCCACTGGGTGGGGGTGGGGCTGGTGGCGCAGGGCGTGGTCTGGCGGTGGGAGGGGGTGGGGCCGGGCCTGGCCCCGCCCCCCGCAGCCCTCGGCCCCGCCCCCCGGCAGTGACGCTGGCCTACACGGAGCTGGCGGCCTATCAGAAGGCGCATGACGTCAACCCGCTGCGGGGCTTCCTGGTGCCCCTGGTGCAGGTCAGGGGCCCCGGCGTCCGGGGAGGGGCCCAGGCGTCCGGGGAGGGGGCCCAGGTGTCCGGGGAGGGACCCAGGCGTCCGGGGAGGGGGCCCAGGCGTCCGGGGAGGGGGCCCAGGTGTCCGGGGAGGGGGCCCAGGTGTCCGGGGAGGGACCCAGGCGTCCGGGGGAGGGGCCCAGGTGTCCGGGGAGGGGCCCAGGCGTCCGGGAAGGGGGCCCAGGCGTCCGGGGAAGGGCCCAGGTGTCCGGGGAGGGGGCCCAGGTGTCCGGGGAAGGGGCCCAGGTGTCCGGGGAGGGGCCCAGGCGTCCGGGGAGGGGCCCAGGCATCCGGGGAGGGACCCAGGTGTCCGGGGCGGGGGCCCAGGTGTCCAGGAAAGGGGCCCAGGCGTCCGGGGAAGGGACCCAGGCGTCCGGGGAAGGGGCCCAGGCGTCCGAGAGGAGGGGCCCAGGTGTCCGGGTCGGGGCCCAGGCGTCCGGGGAAGGGCCCAGGTGTCCGGGGAGGGGGCCCAGGTGTCCGGGGAAGGGGCCCAGGTGTCCGGGGAGGGGCCCAGGCGTCCGGGGAGGGGCCCAGGCATCCGGGGAGGGACCCAGGTGTCCGGGGCGGGGGCCCAGGTGTCCAGGAAAGGGGCCCAGGCGTCCAGGTCGGGACCCAGGCGTCCGGGGAAGGGGCCCAGGCGTCCGAGAGGAGGGGCCCAGGTGTCCGGGTCGGGGCCCAGGCGTCCGGGGAAGGGGCCCAGGCGTCCGAGAGGAGGGGCCCAGCTGTCCGGGGAAGGGGCCCAGGTGTCCGGGAAGGGGCCCAGGTGTCCAGGGAGGGGCCCAGGCGTCCGGGGAGGGGCCCAGGCATCCGGGGAGGGGCCCAGGTGTCCGGGGCGGGGGCCCAGGTGTCCAGGAAAGGGGCCCAGGCGTCCGGGGAAGGGGCCCAGGCGTCCGGGGAAGGGGCCCAGGCGTCCGAGAGGAGGGGCCCAGGTGTCCGGGTCGGGGCCCAGGCGTCCGGGTCGGGGCCCAGGCGTCCGAGAGGAGGGGCCCAGGCGTCCGGGGAAGGGGCCCAGGTGTCCGGGAAGGGGCCCAGGTGTCCGAGAAGGGGCCCAGGCGTCCGGGGAGGGGGCCCAGGTGTCTGGGAAGGGGCCCCTGTGTCCGGGGGAGGGGGCCCAGGCGTCCGGGGCAGGGGCCCAGGCGTCCGGGGAGGGGCCCAGGCGTCCGGGGAGGGGCCCAGGTGTCCGGGGAGGGGCCCAGGCGTCCGGGTCGGGGCCCAGGTGTCTGGGGTGGGGGCCCAGGTGTCCAGGAAAGGGGCCCAGGCGTCCGGGGAGGGGGCCCAGGCGTCCAGGTCGGGGCCCAGGCGTCCGGGAGGGGGGCCCAGGCGTCCGGGGAGGGACCCAGGCGTCCGGGGGAGGGCCCAGGTGTCCGGGGAGGGGGCCCAGGTGTCCGGGGAGGGGCCCAGGCATCCGGGGGAGGGGCCCAGGTGTCCGGGGAGGGGCCCAGGCGTCCGGGAAGGGGGCCCAGGCGTCCGGGGAAGGGCCCAGGTGTCCGGGGAGGGGGCCCAGGTGTCCGGGGAAGGGGCCCAGGTGTCCGGGGAGGGGCCCAGGCGTCCGGGGAGGGGCCCAGGCATCCGGGGAGGGACCCAGGTGTCCGGGGCGGGGGCCCAGGTGTCCAGGAAAGGGGCCCAGGCGTCCGGGGAAGGGACCCAGGCGTCCGGGGAAGGGGCCCAGGCGTCCGAGAGGAGGGGCCCAGGTGTCCGGGTCGGGGCCCAGGCGTCCGGGGAAGGGGCCCAGGCGTCCGAGAGGAGGGGCCCAGCTGTCCGGGGAAGGGGCCCAGGTGTCCGGGAAGGGGCCCAGGTGTCCAGGGAGGGGCCCAGGCGTCCGGGGAGGGGCCCAGGCATCCGGGGAGGGGCCCAGGTGTCCGGGGCGGGGGCCCAGGTGTCCAGGAAAGGGGCCCAGGCGTCCGGGGAAGGGGCCCAGGCGTCCGGGGAAGGGGCCCAGGCGTCCGAGAGGAGGGGCCCAGGTGTCCGGGTCGGGGCCCAGGCGTCCGGGTCGGGGCCCAGGCGTCCGAGAGGAGGGGCCCAGGCGTCCGGGGAAGGGGCCCAGGTGTCCGGGAAGGGGCCCAGGTGTCCGAGAAGGGGCCCAGGCGTCCGGGGAGGGGGCCCAGGTGTCTGGGAAGGGGCCCCTGTGTCCGGGGGAGGGGGCCCAGGCGTCCGGGGAGGGGCCCAGGCGTCCGGGGCAGGGGCCCAGGCGTCCGGGGAGGGGCCCAGGTGTCCGGGGAGGGGCCCAGGCGTCCGGGTCGGGGCCCAGGTGTCTGGGGTGGGGGCCCAGGTGTCCAGGAAAGGGGCCCAGGCGTCCGGGGAGGGGGCCCAGGCGTCCAGGTCGGGGCCCAGGCGTCCGGGAGGGGGGCCCAGGCGTCCGGGGAGGGACCCAGGCGTCCGGGGGAGGGGCCCAGGCGTCCGGGGAGGGACTCAGGTGCCTGGGAAAGGGGCCCAGGCGTCCGGCAAAGGGGGCCCAGGCGTCCAGGTCGGGACCCAGGCGTCCGGGGCAGGGGGCCCAGGCGTCCGGGGGCCGGGGCGGTGACGCGGGGGGCCGGGGGGCAGACCCCGCTCTTCCTCTCCTTCTTCGTGGCGCTGCGGCAGATGGCGGCGGCCCCCGTGCCGGGGCTGCGGGCCGGGGGTCTCGCCTGGTTCCCGGACCTGGCCGCCCCCGACCCCTTCTACGTCCTGCCCCTGCTCGTCACCGCCTCCACCTGGCTCGTCCTCGAGGTGCCTCCCCCCCGCGGGAACGGGGCGGGGGCGGTGTAGGTCCTACGTAAACACGGGGGGGTCCCGTAGACCCTACACAAACACGGGGGGGGCCCGTAGATCCTACGTAACCGGGGTGGTTGGGGTAGATCCTGGGTAAACGTGGGGGTTTCTGTAGGTCCTACGCAAACATGGGGGTTTCTGTAGGTCCTACGTAAACATGGGGGTTCCTGTAGGTCCTACGTAAACATGGGGGTTCCTGTAGGTCCTACGTAAACATGGGGGGTCCCGTAGGCCCTACACAAACACGGGGGGGTCCCGTAGACCCTACGTAACCGGGGCGGTGGGGGTAGATCCTGGGTAAACGTTGGGGTTCCTGTAGGTCCTACGTAAACATGGGCGTTCATGTAGACCCTACACAAATATGGCGGTTGGGATAGTTTATACGTAAACATGGGGGTTCCTGTAGGTCTTATGTAAACATGGGGGGGTCCCATGAATCGTGCACAAGTACGGGGGTTGGGATAGACCCTACGTAAACATAGCAGTTTGGGTAGGTCCTATGTAAACATGGGGCTTCCTGTAGGTCCTACGCGAACACGGGGGGGTCCCGTAGAGCGTGAGTCAACGTGGGGCATCCTGTAGGTCCTACGTAAACAGGGGGGCTGCCGTAGACCCCACGTAAGCGGGGGGGCTGCCGTAGACCCTACGTAAACATGGGGGTCCGGGCGCAGGTGGGGGCCGAGGCCGGGCTGTCGGGGGCCGGGGCCGGGGCCGCGCGGCGCCTCCTCCGCCTCCTGCCGCTCCTCGTCCTGCCCTTCATCCTCCACTTCCCCACGGTGAGCGGGGCCGGGGGGCGGGGCTTCGGGGCGGGGGCGGGGCTTGCACGAGGGCGCTTCCTCGCACGGCGACTGCCGCTTGCACGAGGGCTGCTCCTCGCACGAGGATTGCCGCTTGCACGAGGATTGCTGCTTGCACGAGGGCCGCTCCTTGCACGAGGATTGCCGCTTGCACGGGAGCGATTCCTCGCACGAGGATTGCTGCTTGCACGAGGGCTGCTCCTCGCACGAGGATTGCCGCTTGCACGAGGATTGCTGCTTGCACGAGGGCTGCTCCTCGCACGAGGATTGCCGCTTGCACAGGAGCGATTCCTCGCACGAGGATTGCTCCTCGCACGAGGATTGCTCCTCGCACGAGGATTGCTGCTTGCACGAGGATTGCCCCTCGCACGAGGATTGCTGCTTGCACGGGAGCGATTCCTCGCACGAGGATTGCCGCTTGCACGAGGATTGCCGCTTGCACGAGGATTGCTCCTCGCACGACGATTGCCGCTTGCACGAGGGCCGTTGCACAAGGATTGCCCCTTGCACGAGGATTGCTCCTCGCACGAGGATTGCCCCTTGCACGGGAGCGATTCCTTGCACAAGGGCCGTTCCTTGCACAGCAATTGCTTGTTGCACGAGGGTGGATCCTTGCATGAGGGACCGTTTCTTGCACGGGGTTTGCCACTTGCACAAGGGCTGTGCTTTGCATAGGGACTTGCTCCTCGCACAAGGATTGCCCCTTGCACGAGAGCGATTCCTTGCATGAGGATTGCTCCTTGCACGGGAGCGATTCTTTGCACGGGGGTTTGCTCGTTGCACAAGAGCGGTCCATTGCACGAGGGCCGTTCCTTGCATGGGAACCACTCCTTGCACGGGATGAGTTCCTTGCACGAGGATTGCACCTTGCACGGGAGCGGTTCTTTGCACAGGGATTGCACCTTACACAAGAGTGGCTCCTTGCACGAGAAACGTTCCTTGCACAAGGCCATGCTGCTCGCACGAGGGCTGTTCCTTGCACAGAGGTTGCTTGTTGCACGGGGCTGAATCCTTGCACGAGGGTGCTGCTTTGCGGGGGAACGGCTCCTCGCACAGGGGCAGTTCCTCGCACGAGGATTGCACGTTGCACAAGAGTGGCTCCTTGCAAGAGAACTGTTCCTTGCATGAGGGCTGTTTCTTGCACGGGGACTTGCTCCTCGCACGAGGGCCGTTCCTTGCACGAGAACCGTTCCTTGCACGAGGGCCGTTCCTTGCGCAGAGGTTACTTGTTGCACGAGGGTGAATCCTTGCACGAGGGCCGTTCCTTGCGCGGCGATTGCTTGTTGCACGGGGCTGAATCCTCGCACGAGGGTGCTGCTTTGCAGGGGAGCGGCTCCTCACACGAGGGCAGTTCCTCGCACGAGGATCGCACCTTGCACAAGGGTGGTTCTTTGCACGAGAACCGTTCCTTGCACGGGGGCTTGCTCCTTGCACGAGGGCCGTTCCTCACACGAGGGCCATTCCTTGCGCGGCGATTGCTTGTCGCACGGGGCTGAATCCTCGCACGAGGGTGCTGCTTTGCAGGGGAACGGCTCCTCGCACAAGGGCAGTTCCTCGCACGAGGATCACACCTTGCACAGGAGTAGCTCCTTGCACGAGGGCCGTTCCTTGCACGGGGACTTGCTCCTTGCACGAGGACCGTTCCTTGCACGAGGGCCGTTCCTCGCACAGAGGTTACTTGTTGCACGAGGGTGAATCCTTGCACGAGGGCCGTTGCTCGCACGAGGGCCGTTCCTTGCGCGGCGATTGCTTGTCGCACGGGGCTGAATCCTCGCACGAGGGTGCTGCTTTGCAGGGGAACGGCTCCTCGCACGAGGACTTGCTGCTCGCACGGGGGGGAGGCGGGGCCGCGGCTGAGCCCCGCCCCCCCCCCCCAGGCCATCTTCACCTACTGGCTGACGTCGAACGCCTTCAGCCTGGTGCACACGGGGCTGCTGCGGGTGCCGGCCGTGCGAGCCTGGCTGCGCGTGCCCCCCCCGCCCCCCCCCGCCCCCCCGCAGCCCTCCCCCGGCCTCCTGCAGAGCCTGCGCAAAGGTCCGTCCCGGCGCGGGGGGGGGCTTGCACGAGGGGGGGGGTCTTGCACGAGGGGGGTTTGCACGAGGGGGGGTTTTGCACGGGGGGGCACAAGGCGTTTTGCAGGGGGGTGTCGGTCTTGCACGAGGGGTCTCGCACGAGGGGGTTTGCACGAGGGGGGTTTGCACGGGGGGGTTGCACAAGGGGTGTTGCAGGGGGGTGTCGGTCTTGCACGAGGGGTCTCGCACGAGGGCGTTTGCACGGGGGGGTTTGCACGGGAGTTGCACGAGGGGGGTTTGCACGGGGGGGTTTGCACGGGGGGGTTGCACAAGGCGTGTTGCAGGGGGGTGTCGGTCTTGCACGAGGGGTCTCGCACGAGGGCGTTTGCAAGGGGGGGGTTGCACAGGGGGTTGCACAAGGGGGGGTTGCACAACGGGGGTTGCACGGGGGGGTTGCACAAGGGGGGTTTGCACGGGGGGCACAAGGGGTGTTGCAGGGGGGTGTCGGGGGTCTTGCACGAGGGGGTTGCACAAGGGGCTTTTGAACGAAGGGAGTTTGCACGGGAGGTTGCACAGGGGTCTTGCACAAAGGGGTTTGCACGAGGGGGGTTTGCACAAGGGGGGGTTGCACGAGGATTTTTGCACCGGGGGGGTTGCACGGGGGGTGGCACAAGGGATGTTGCAGGGGGGGTATCGGGGATCTTGCACGGGGCGTTTGCACGAGGGGGTTTGCACGAGGAGGGGTGCGAAGGAGGGGTTTGCACGGGGCTTTGCACGAGGGCGCTTGCACGAGGAGGATTTGCACGGGGGGTGGCACAAGGGACGTTGCAGGGGGCGGGTAGCGGGGATGCCTTGCACAAGCGCTCTTGCGCGGGGCGGGTTGCACGAGGGGGGCTCGCCCGGGGTTGCACGAGGCTTTGCACGAGGCGGTCTCACCCCGGGGGGGGCGGGTCTTGCACGAGGGGCTCGTGCTCAAGGCGATCTTGCGCGGGGGAGCTTTGCACGAGGGGAACCCCCGGCGTGAGGCGGCCCTGGCACGAGGGCGGCCCTCGCACGAGGGCGGCGCTGACGGCGGGGGCCCGGCGCAGGCTGGCGGGAGGCGCAGGCGGCGCAGCGGCGGGACGAGCGCGAGTGGCGCGTGCGCAACCACCTGGCCCTGGCCGCCAAGGGTGAGCGGGCGCCTCGCACGCCTCTTGCACGACGGCCCTTTTTGCACCGGGGTTCGGGGAGGGGGAGCGCGCGAGGGCGGCTCTTGCACGGGGAGGTTGGTTCGTGCGCGGGGGCGGCCCTTGCACGAGGGTGGTTATTGCACGAGGGTGGCTCTCGTGCAAGGGTGGTTCTTGCACGAGGGTGGTTCTTGCACGGGGGGTGCTCCTTGCACGAGGACGGCCCTTGCACGAGGGTGGTTCTTGCACGGGGGGTGTGCTCCTTGCACGAGGGTGGTTCTTGCACAAGGGTGGTTCTTGCACGAGAGCGGCTCTTGTGCAAGGGTGGTTCTTGCACGAGGGTGGTTCTTGCATGAGGGTGGTTCTTGCACGGGGGGGTGCTCCTTGCATGAGGGTGGCCTTTGCACGAGGGTGGTTCATGGACAAGAGTGGCACTTGCACGAGGGTGGTCCTTTCACAAGGGCGGCCCTTGCACGAGGGCATCTCTTGCACAAGGGTTGCTTTTGCACGAGGGTGGGTCTTGCACGGGGCGGGGGGGGTTCCTGCACAAGGGAGGTCCTTGCACAAGAGCAGCTCTTGCACAAGGGTGGTCTTTGCGCGAGGGTGGTCCTTGCACGAAAGCAACGCTTGCACAAGCGTGGCTGTTGCACGAGGGCGGTTCTTGCACGAGAGCAGCTCTTGCGTGAGGGTTATTCTTGCACGAGGGTGGTTTTTGCACAGGGGGGTGGTTCATGCACGAGGGCACTTCTTGCACGAGAGTGGTCTTTGCACAAGGGCGGCTCTCGCACCAGGGTTACTCTTGCACGAGGCTGCTCCTTGCACGAGGGCGGCTCTCGCACGAGGCTGCTCCTTGCACGAGGGCGGCTCTCGCACCAGGGTTACTCTTGCACGAGAGCAGTCCTTGTATGGGGGCAGCTGTCGCACCAGGGTTACTCTCGCACGAGGGTGGCTCTTGCACGATTGCAGCTCTTGCACGAGGGAGGCTCTCGCACGAGGCTGCTGCTTGCACGAGACTGCTGCTTGCACGAGGGCAGCTCTTGCACGAGGGCAGCTCTTGCACGAGGGCGGCTCTCGCACGAGGCCCCTCGCACGCTCACCCCCCCCCCGTCCCCAGGGCCGCTGCGCCAGACCTTCGCCCACAACCCGCTGGAGCAGCCGGGGGGCCGGGCGCCCGCCCCCCCGCCGCCCCCCAAGCGCCCCTGGAAGGACACGCTGGGCTGAAGCCGCCCCAATAAACCCCGAATTCGCCCCAAAATTCGCCTCCTTTGTCCGCTCCATACGGGAATGGGCCGGGGGGGGGGGGAAGCGCTTCGCGGTTTGGCGCCGCGGGGCCGCCGTAGCGCCGCCAGCTCCCCCGAGCCGCGGCAAGATGGCGGCGCCCACGCTGGGCCGCCGTACGGCAATGGCGGCGCGCAGGGTGCCGGCTGCCACGTGACGCGGCGGCGCGCCGGCTGCCGCTTCCGGCCGGGGCGGCGACTTCCGGTGACGTCGCCGCGACTTCCGGCCGCGGCCATGGCGGCGCGCAGGATGCTGCGGCTCGGTAGCGCCGGGGCCACCGGGGGGGGCGGGGCCTGGGAGGAGGGGGCGGGGCCTATTTGAGGGGGCGGGGCCTGTGAGGGCACTAGGGAGGGGTACGGGGGGGGCGCAGGGCCAAAAAGTGGGGGCGGGGGGGAAGGGAGGGGGGAATGCGGAGTGGGGGAGGGGAGCTGTGAGGGGGCGGGGGCGGGGAGGGCGGGGCTCTGTCTGACCCCGCCCCCTTTGGCTCCGCCCTGCCCACAGCGGAGATCCAGGCCCGGACGCAGAGCGCCCCGCCCCGCCCCCACCTGCGCATGGGGCAATGGAGAGTGGAGTGAGCCCGGACACCTGGGCCCCTGCCCGGACACCTGGGCCCCTCCCCGGACACCTGGGCCCTTGCCCGGACGCCTGGGCCCCTGCCCGGACACCTGGGCCCCCCCCGGACACCTGGGCCCCTCCCCGGACACCTGGGCCCCTCCCCCCGGACGCCTGGGCCCTTCCCCGGACACCTGAGCCCCTCCCCGGACACCTGGGCCCCTCCCCGGACACCTGGGCCCCTTCCCCCGGACGCCTGGGCCCCTTCCCCGGACGCCTGGGCCCCTCCCCGGACGCCTGGGCCCCTTCCCCGGACACCTGGGCCCCTTCCCTGGACGCCTGGGTCCCCACCCCGGACGCCTGGGCCCTATTCTCGGATGCCTGGACCCCCTCCCCGGACGCCTGGGCCCCTCCCCGGACGCTTGGGCCCCTCTCCTGGACACCTGGGCCCTTCCCCGGACGCCTGGGCCCCTTCCCGGACGCCTGGGCCCTTCCCCGGACGCCTGGGCCCCTCCCCCCGGACGCCTGGGCCCCTTCCCCCGGACACCTGGGCCCCTCCCCGGACACCTGGGCCCCTCCCCCCGGACGCCTGGGCCCCTCCCCGGACGCCTGGGCCCCTCTCCCGGACACCTGGGCCCCTTCCCCGGACGCCTGGGCCCCTTCCCGACACCTGGGTTCCCTCCCCGGACGCCTGGGCCCCCTGCCCCGGACACCTGGGCCCTTCCCTGGACGCCTGGGTCCCCGCCCCGGATGCCTTTGTCCCTGCCCCGGACGCCTGGGCCCTATTCTCGGATGCCTGGACCCCCTCCCCGGACGCCTGGGCCCCTTCCCCGGACACCTGGGCCCCTCCCCGGACGCTTGGGCCCCTCTCCTGGACACCTGGGCCCTTCCCCGGACGCCTGGGCCCCTCCCCGGACACCTGGGCCCCCTGCCCGGACACCTGGGCCCTTCCCCGGACACCTGGGCCCCTTCGGGGTGGGGCAGGGATTGGGGGGGGAGGGCCGGGGCTGCCCGGACGCCGGGGTCCCCGGTGCTCAGCGCGGCCCCTCCCCCAGGCAGGGCTTGGCCCCCAGCACCGGCGGTTACGGACCCCTGCGCGACCTGCCCGACTGGTCCTTCGTGGGTGAGAGCCGGCCCGGACGCCGGGGCCCCTCGCGGGGCGGGGAGGGGCGGGGGGGGGGACACCTGGGTCCCGCCAAGGGGCAGCCCCACCCTGCCGTGGAGATGGGACAAGGGGGCGCCCGGACGCCTGGGTCCCTCGGGAGAGCGGCAGGGCGGGGCCGCCCGGACGCCTGGGTCCCTGACGCCTGTCCTTCACCGCTCCAAGATGGCCGCCCGGCCCCGCTGTGGAAGGGACAGATTCGGCGGCGGCAGGAGAACGAGGCCTTCGCGGTGAGTAGTGGGGAGGGGGTGTCCCGGACACCTGGGCCCCCTCCCCGGACGCCTGGGCCCTTCCCCGGACGCCTGGGTCCCCGCCCCGGACACCTGGGCCTCTGTCCGGACACCTGGGCCCTTTCCCCGGACACCTGGGTCCCTTCCCCGGACGCCTGGGCCCCTCCCCGGACACCTGGGCCCCTTCCCCGGATGCCTGGGCCCCTCCCCGGACACCTGGGCCCCTCCCCCAGACGCCTGGGCCCCCTCCCCGGACACCTGGGCCCCTCTCCCGGACGCCTGGGCCCCTCCCTGGATGCCTGGGCCCCTCCCTGACACCTGGGCCCCTCCCCCGGACACCTGGGCCCCTTCCCCGGACACCTGGGCCCCCTTCCCCGAATGCTGGGGCCCTTTCCTCAGACACCTGGGCCTCTTCCCCGTATGCCTGGGCCCCTCCCCGGACGCCTGGGCCCCTCCCCGGACACCTGGGCCCCTCAACCCGGACACCTGGGCCCCTCCCCAGACGCCTGGGCCCCTCTCCCGGACGCCTGGGCCCCTCCCCCAGACACCTGGGCCCCTCCCCCGGACACCTGGGCCCCTCCCCAGACGCCTGGGCCCCTCCCCAGACACCTGGACCTCCTCCCCAGACACCTGGGCCCCTCTCCCGGACACCTGGGCCCCTCTCCCGGACGCCTGGGCCCCTGGCTGACCCTCTCCCCCCCGCCCCGGCAGCGGCGGGCGGTGCAGCTGAGCCGGGCCCTGGAGGCGGCAGCGCGGCCGGACCCCCCGCCGCCCCCCGCCGCCCCCCGCCTGCGCCCCAAGGGCTCCCCAGCGCCGCCCAGTCAGGACCAGTAAAGGAGCCCGGACACCTGGGTCCCGCGCGGCGCCGAGAAGAATCACGACCCGGACGCCTGGGCCCCTTCCCCGGACGCCTGGGCCCCTTTCCCCCCGTTCCCCCCTCCACCCTCCGCAATAAAGAAGCCGTGTTTGACTCCCCCACCGCCGCCGGCTGTTGCGTGTGCCCGGACGCCTGGGCCCCTTCCTTGGCGGGGTGCTCGGGGGCCTCCCGGACGCCTGGGCCCGCCCGTCACGCGCCTGCCCCCCCCCCCTCCTCCCCGGCGCCAGATGTGGCGGCCAGATGTGGCGGCCACGGCGGCGCTGAGCTCATCGCTCGGGCGGGCGGCCCAGGCACGCGCCCGCCGCCCCCGCTCCCCCCCGCGGGCCTCCCAGTAAGCACCAGTCCCCCTCCGAGGGCCTCCCAGTAAGCCCCAGTAGCCCCCTGCGTTGCCTCGTACCTCCCAGTGGCCCCCAGTGCCTCCCAGTAGCCCCCAGTGCCCCCCAGCGTCTCCCAGTAGCCCCCAGTGCCTCCCAGTAGCCTTAGTTACCTCCCAGTAGCCCCCCCAGTGTCACCCAGTGCCTCCCAGTAGCCCCCAGTGGCCCCCAGTAGTCCCCAGTGCCTTCCAGTAGTCCCCAGTGCCCCCCAGCGTCTCCTAGTAGCCCCCAGTGCCTCCCAGTAGCCTTAGTTACCTGCCCGTAGCCCCCCAGTGGCCCCCAGTGCCTCCCAGTAGCCCCCAATCTCCCCCCAGTAGCCCCCAGTGGCCCCCAGTAGTCCCCAGTGCCTTCCACTAGCCCCCAGTGCCCCCCAGCGTCACCCAGTAGCCCCCAGTGCCTCCCAGTAGCCTTAGTTACCTCCCAGTAGCCCCCCAGTGTCACCCAGTGCCTCCCAGTAGCCCCCAGTCTCCCCCCAGTAGCCCTCAGTAGCCCCCAGTAGTCCCCAGTGCCTCCCAGTAGCCTTAGTTACCTCTCAGTAGCCCCCCAGTGCCTCCCAGTAGCTCCCAGTGCCTCCCAGTAGCCCCCAGTCTCCCCCCAGTAGCCCCCAGTGGCCCCCAGTAGTCCCCAGTGCCTTCCAGTAGCCTTAGTTACCTCTCAGTAGCCCCCCAGTGCCTCCCAGTAGCTCCCAGTGCCTCCCAGTAGCTCCCAGTGGCCCCTACTGCTGCCCAGTAGCTCCCAATCTCCCCCCAGTAGCCCCCAGTGCCTCCCAGTGCCTCCCAGTAGCCCCTGGTGTCTCCCAGTAGCCCCCAGTGCCCCCCAGTGTCACCCAGTAGCTCCCAGTGCCTCCCAGTAGCCCCTACTGCTGCCCAGTAGCTCCCAGTCTCCTCCCAGTAACCCTCAGAGCCCCCCCAGTGCTCCCCAGTAGCCCCCAGTGTCACCCAGTAGCCTTAGTTCCCTCCCAGTAGCTCCCAGTGCCTCCCAGTATCCCCCAATCCCCTCCCAGTAGCTCCCAGTGCCTCCCAGTGTCCCCCAGTCTCCTCCCAGTAGCTCCCAGTACCTCCCAGTGTCCCCTAACCCCCTCCCAGTAGCTTCCAGTGCCTCCCAGTATCCCCCAGTCTCCTCCCAGTAGCTCCCAGTGCCTCCCAGTATCCCCCAATCCCCTCCCAGTAGCCCCCAGTGCCTCCCAGTAACCCCCAGTGCCTCCCAGTATTCCCCCAATCCCCTCCCAGTAGCCCCCAGTGCCTCCCAGTAACCCCCAGTGCCTCCCAGTGTCCCCCCAATCCCCTCCCAGTAGCCCCCAGTGCCTCCCAGTAACCCCCAGTGCCTCCCAGTGTCCCCCCAATCCCCTCCCAGTAGCCCCCAATGCCTCCCAGTAACCCCCAGTGCCTCCCAGTGTCCCCCCAATCCCCTCCCAGTATCCCCCCAATCCCCTCCCAGTAGCCCCCAGTGCCTCCCAGTATCCCCCAGTGCCTCCCAGTATTCCCCAATCCCCTCCCAGTAGCCCCCAGTGCCTCCCAGTATCCCCCAGTGCCTCCCAGTATTCCCCAATCCCCTCCCAGTAGCCCCCAGCAGGGCGGCAGCCTCATTTCCGGGCCGTTCTTTATTAATTATTATTAATTAATTATTAATTATTAACTCGGTCGTGTCCTGGGCTCTCTCCCCTCCCCCCCCCGGGGGCGCGGAGGGGCCCAGGCGTCCGGGGTGGCCCCTCCCCCCCCCCCGAGTCCCGCCCAGCAGGAAGTGCGTGTGATGGGGGAGGGGAGGGGGGGTCGCCCCCCCCCCCCGGGCCCCTCCGAAACCCCCCGAAAAAAAACCCCGAAACGGTAAAAAAAAAAAAAACAAAAAAACCCCAAAAATAATAAAAAAGCCCCCAAAACCCTCGAATTTCCCCTAAAAAAAACCCTGAACTCCCCCCCCCAACCCGCTATGTACAACCGGGCCCCGCCCCCTCCCTCATTTGCATAGCCCCGCCCCCTCTCGCCGGGTTACCTCCCCTCCCCAGCCCCGCCGGCCAATCAGGGGACGGGGAGGGGCCTCCGCTCTACGGACGGCCCCGCCCCCTTGGGGAGGGGGGGTCACGTGACCCCCTCCCCCCCCCCGCCCACCCCGGTCCAGCCCCCGGGCGCGCTCAGCGCGGCTCCCGGGGGGAAGGGGGCGGGGCCAGGAGCGGGAGGGGGCGGGGCCAGGAGCGGGGAGGGGGCGGGGCCAAGAGGACCGAGGGGGGCGGGGACCAGGAGCGAGGGAGGCGGGAGAGGACAAAGGGGGCGGGGTCCAGATAAGCTCCACCCACCCCGCATTTCCCCCCTCCCTCGTGGAGGAGGAGAAGGGGGCGTGGCCTCGCTGGGGGGCGTGGCCTCGCGGGGAAGGGGGCGTGGCCACCGGAATCCCAGGCAGTGACAGCTGGAAAAGGAAGGGGGGGGGGGCTGGTGCGCCACAAAGGGGGGGGCGTGGCCTGGATGCGGGGAGGTTGGGGGCGTGGCCTCGGCGGGGAGGAGGGGGCGTGGCCTCGTATGGGGGGGCGTGGCCTGCCCGGGCAGCACAGAGCTGCAGGTGGAAAGGGGAAAGAGAGGCTGCACCCAAGGGGGGGCGTGTCTTTTGGGGGCGTGGCCTCTGTGGGCGTGGCCTCCATCCAGGTGGGCGTGGCCTGTTGGAGAGGGGGCGTGGCCTCTTCCCCCCTCCAAGCCCCAGCGGAGCAGCTGCTCCCTCCTCCTCCGGCCTCGCTGCAAAAGGGGGAGGGGGCGTGGCCTCCAGGTGGGCGTGGCCTCCAGGTGGGCGTGGCCTGTTGGGGGCGTGGCCTCCCCCCAAGCCCCAGCGGAGCAGCAGCTCCCTCCTCCTCCGGCCTCGCTGCAAAAAAGGGAAGGGGGGCGTGGCCTCGGGGAAGGGGGCGTGGCCTCTTTGGGGGGGAAGAGGGGGGCGTGGCTAGACGCGGGGCAGCAGGGAGCGCTGGCAGTGCAGCAGGCGCTTGGGGGGGCCGCGGCGGCGGCAGAGCAGCCCCCCGGCCGCCAGCCCGGCGGCGGCGGCCAGGGCCAGGGCCAGGGGCAGGGCCACGGCGCCCGCGCCCGCCCCCACCTCGATGACGATGACCTCGGTGTCGCCGCCCCCGCCCTCCTCGGGCGGCAGGGTGACGCCGTCCCCGGCGGTGCCGTCGCCGTCGCCCCCCCCTCCCCGGCGGCCCCCGCAGCCCAGCCAGTCCCGCAGCACCGATTTGGGGTAGCCCGGGGCCACCCGGAGCTGCTGGTTGTCGAACTTCCAGTAGCGGCCGCCCTTGTAGAAGTAGGTGAAGGCTGGAGGAGGGGGCGTGCGGCGGCGGGGGGATGTGGGGGACGTGGACATGGCGGATATGGAGGGATATGGACATGGGGAGGGCGTGGAGGGACACGGAGATGGAGGAACATGGACAGGGACATGGAGGAACATGGACATGGATATGGAGGGACATGGACATGGCGGATATGGAGGGATATGGACATGGGGAGGGCGTGGAGGGACACGGAGATGGAGGAACATGGACAGGGACATGGAGGAACATGGACATGGATATGGAGGGACATGGACATGGCGGATATGGAGGGACATGGACATGGGGAGGGCGTGGAGGGACACGGAGATGGAGGAACATGGACAGGGACATGGAGGAACATGGACATGGATATGGCGGGACATGGACATGGCGGATATGGAGGGATATGGACATGGGGAGGGCGTGGAGGGACACGGAGATGGAGGAACATGGACAGGGACATGGAGGAACATGGACATGGATATGGAGGGACATGGACATGGCGGATATGGAGGGATATGGACATGGGGAGGGCGTGGAGGGACACGGAGATGGAGGAACATGGACAGGGACATGGAGGAACATGGACATGGATATGGAGGGACATGGACATGGCGGATATGGAGGGACATGGACATGGGGAGGGCGTGGAGGGACATGGAGATGGAGGAACATGGACAGGGACATGGAGGAACATGGACATGGATATGGAGGGACATGGACATGGCGGATATGGAGGGATATGGACATGGGGAGGGCGTGGAGGGACACGGAGATGGAGGAACATGGACAGGGACATGGAGGAACATGGACATGGATATGGAGGGACATGGACATGGCGGATATGGAGGGACATGGACAGGGACATGGAGGAACATGGACATGGATATGGAGGGACATGGACATGGCGGATATGGAAGGATATGGACATGGGGAGGGCGTGGAGGGACATGGAGATGGAGGAACATGGACAGGGACATGGAGGAACATGGACATGGAGGGATATGGACATGGCGGATATGGAGGAACATGGACATGGGGGATATGGAGGGACATGGACATTGCAGATATGGGGCATGGAGGGACATGGAGATGGAGGAACATGGACAGGGACATGGAGGGACATGGACATGGGGGATATGGAGGGACATGGACAGGGACATGGACATGGATGGACATGGAGATGGAGGGTCATGGACATGGGGGACAGGGACATGGACATGGAGGGACATGGAGATGGAGGAACATGGACATGGGGGTTATGGAGGAACATGGACATGGAGGGACATGAACATGGATATGGTGGGACATGGAAATGGATATGGAGGGACATGGACATGGCAGATATGGGGCATGGAGGGACATGGAGATGGAGGAACATGGACATGGACATGGAGGGACATGGACATGGGGGATATGGAGGGACATGGACATGGATGGACATGGACATGGAGGGTCATGGACATGGGGGACAGGGACATGGACATGGAGGGACATGGAGATGGAGGGACATGGTCACGGAGGAAGATTGAGGGACGTGGACACGGACATGGAGGAACATGAACATGGAGGGTCGTGGACATGGGGAAACGGGACATGGACATGGATATGGAGGGACATGGTCATGGAGGAACATGGTGGGACAGGGACATGGACATGGAGGCCCATTGGGGGACATGGAGGGACATGGACATGGGGGATAGGGAGGGACATGGACATGGAGGGACATGGTGGGACAGGGATATGGACATGAAGGGACATGAGGGACATGGACATGCAGGAATATGGAGGGACATGGTCAGGGAGGGTCATAGATATGAGGGACATGGACATGGAGGAACATTGAGGGACATGGACATAGGGTACATGGACATGGTCATGGAGGGGCATGGACATGGAGGGACATGGATGGGGACATGAAGGTTCATGGTCACGGAGGGACATGGATATGGGGGGACATGGATGGGGACATGAAGGTTCATGGTCACAGAGGGACATGGACG
Source organism: Struthio camelus (assembly GCF_040807025.1). NCBI lineage: Eukaryota > Metazoa > Chordata > Aves > Struthioniformes > Struthionidae > Struthio > Struthio camelus. Next base: position 499,588 of record NC_090970.1, on the reverse strand, counting down.
TCGGTGACATGGATATGGGGGGACATGAACATGAGGGACATGGATGTTAGGGACATGGACATAGACATGGGGTCATGGAGGGACATGGAGGGACATGGGAGGAGATGAAGGGACATGGGGTGGACACAGGATGGAGGACACGGGGCAGAGAGAGAAGAGAGATGCCAGTGAGGACCCAGCGTTGTCCCCCTACATCCACCCCATCTACCACATCCTGTCCCCCATGTCCACCCCATCCACCCCATCCCCCCATGTCCACCATGACCCTCCTGTCCCCCATGTCCACCCCATCCACCACGTCCCTGATGTCCCCAATGTCCCCCATGTCCACCACGTACCCACACATCCACCCCATCCACCATGTCCACCCCATCCACCACGTCCACCCCATCCGCCACGTCCACCGTGACCCTGTGATGTCCCCCGTGTCCCGCCCCCGCGTCCCTCACCGTCATCGGAGCCCATGAAGGCGCCGCGGGGGGACTCAGGGACGCCGCCCCACACCTCGATGCCCTTGGGGTAGTCGGGGTCCACGGAGCGGCTGTCCTCATTGAAGCGGTAGTACCTGCCGTGAAGTCACCAGGGGGGGGACGGGACATGATGTCACCCAGGGCATGTGGATGGGGACATCACCCGGGGCGTGGGGGCAGGGACATCACCAATAGCACAGGGACGGGGATGTCCCTGTGGGGACAGGACTGGGCACAGCAGACGGGACCCCAGGAGGTGGCTGGTGATGCAGAGAGGTGATAGAAGGTGACTGGGAGGTGATGGGTGCCCCAAGGAGGTGACAGGGGGTGACAGGAGGGTGGCAGTGGGCTCTGGTTGACCCATGGGGGTGACCAGGAGGTTCTGGTTGACCCAGAGAGATGGCAGCAGGCTCTGGTTGACCCAGGGAGATGGCCAGGAGGTTCTGGTTGACCCAGAGAGGTGGCAGTGGGCTCTGGTTGACCCATGGAGGTGACTAGGAGGTTCTGGTTGACTCAGAGAGGTGGCAGTGGGCTCTGGTTGACCCAGGGAGATGGCCAGGAGGTTCTGGTTGACCCAGAGAGGTGGCAGCAGGCTCTGGTTGACCCATGGGGGTGACCAGGAGGTTCTGGTTGACCCAGAGAGGTGGCAGCAGGCTCTGGTTGACCCATGGGGGTGACTAGGAGGTTCTGGTTGACCCAGAGAGGTGGCAGCAGGCTCTGGTTGACCCAGGGAGGTGACCAGGAGGTTCTGGTTGACCCAGAGAGGTGGCCAGGAGGTTCTGGTTGACCCAGAGAGGTGGCAGTGGGCTCTGGTTGACCCATGGGGGTGACCAGGAGGTTCTGGTTGACCCAGAGAGGTGGCAGCAAGCTCTGGTTGACCCAGGGAGATGGCCAGGAGGTTCTGGTTGACCCAGAGAGGTGGCAGTGGGCTCTGGTTGACCCATGGGGGTGACTAGGAGGTTCTGGTTGACCCAGAGAGGTGGCAGTGGGCTCTGGTTGACCCATGGAGGTGGCCAGGAGGTTCTGGTTGACCCATGGAGGTGGCAGTGGGCTCTGGTTGACCCATGGAGGTGACTAGGAGGTTCTGGTTGACTCAGAGAGGTGGCAGTGGGCTCTGGTTGACCCAGGGAGATGGCCAGGAGGTTCTGGTTGACCCAGAGAGGTGGCAGCAGGCTCTGGTTGACCCATGGGGGTGACCAGGAGGTTCTGGTTGACCCAGAGAGGTGGCAGCAGGCTCTGGTTGACCCATGGGGGTGACCAGGAGGTTCTGGTTGACCCAGAGAGGTGGCAGCAAGCTCTGGTTGACCCAGGGAGATGGCCAGGAGGTTCTGGTTGACCCAGAGAGGTGGCAGCGGGCTCTGGTTGACCCATGGGGGTGACCAGGAGGTTCTGGTTGACCCAGAGAGGTGGCAGTGGGCTCTGGTTGACCCATGGAGGTGGCCAGGAGGTTCTGGTTGACCCAGAGAGGTGGCAGCAGGCTCTGGTTGACCCATGGGGGTGACCAGGAGGTTCTGGTTGACCCAGAGAGGTGGCAGTGGGCTCTGGTTGACCCATGGAGGTGGCCAGGAGGTTCTGGTTGACCCAGAGAGGTGGCAGTGGGCTCTGGTTGACCCATGGGGGTGACCAGGAGGTTCTGGTTGACCCAGAGAGGTGGCAGCAGGCTCTGGTTGACCCATGGGGGTGACCAGGAGGTTCTGGTTGACCCAGAGAGGTGGCAGTGGGCTCTGGTTGACCCATGGGGGTGACTAGGAGGTTCTGGTTGACCCAGAGAGGTGGCAGTGGGCTCTGGTTGACCCATGGAGGTGGCCAGGAGGTTCTGGTTGACCCATGGAGGTGGCCAGGAGGTGCCAGGGGTACCAGAGAGGGGACGGGGGGTGGCAGGCGGTGGCAGGGGACCACGCACTTGTTGCCGCGGAAGAAGTAAGTCTTGCCGCTGGGCAGCCAGAGCAGGGCGGCGTCGATGCGGTCGGTGGGGACGCCCCGGCCCAGTTCACGCAGCGGCCGCGGGTAGCCGGGCTCCAGCGCCGCCTCGTCGAACACCCAGTGCTTGTCCCCTGCGTCCCCCCACGCATCACCGGGGAGGGTGACGGGCTGCCCCACCACCCAGCGCCGTCCCCACATCCCCCCTCCCCCACCCTGCCTGTGTCCTCAACCCCGTCCCCATGTCCTCGTCCCCATCTCCATCTGAATGTCCCCATCCCTTTGGTCCCCTCCCCGTGTCCTCAACCCCACGTCCCCATCCCCATCCCCACGTCCCCGTCCCCATCCCCACATCTCCATCGCCATCCCCACAACCCCATCACCATGTCCTTGGTCCCCTCCCCATGTCCCCATCCCCACGTCCCCATCCCCATGTCCTCGTCCCCACGTCCACATCACCAAGTCACCGTCCCCAAATCTCCATCCCCATCCCCACGTCCCCATCACCATGTCCTTGGTCTCCTCCCTGTGTCTCCATCCCCACGTCTCCATCGCCATCCCCATGTCCCCCTCCCCATGTCCCCATCCCCACGTCCCTGTCTCCATTCCCCAATCCCTGTCACTGTCCCCACGTCCCTGTCCCCCTTCCCATGTCTCCATCTCCATGCCCCCGTCTCCGTCCCCATCCCCAGGTCTCCATCCCCACGACCCCATGTCCCCATCCCCATCCCCATGTCCTCGGTTCCCTTCCCATGTCCCCATCCACACGTCCCCATCACCATGTCCTCGGTCTCCATCCCCAAGTCTCCATCCCCACCTCCCTGTCCCCTCCCCATGTCGCCATCCCCACGTCCCCACCTCCATGGCCCCGTCCCTACGTGCCCGTCCCCCTCCCGCCCCCCGCCGTCCCCGTGGTACCTTTGAAGAAGACGAACTTGCCGTCCTTCCTCTCGTAGGCGGTGTTGATGCTGCCGGGCAGCCCGACCCAGAAGTGCCCGATGGGCAGCGGGTACCCGTCCATCACTCGCCGGTCCCGCACGCGCCAGAACCACCGCTCCTGCCCGCGGGGACGTCACCGTCACCGGCGCCGCTCCGGGGACATGCCCGTCCCCATCTCCATCCCCATGCCCACCTCCATCCCCACGTCCTTGTCCCTGTGTCCCCATCCCCATGTCCCCATGCCCATCCCCATCCCCACGTCCTCGTCCCCATGTCCCCATGCCCACCTCCATCCCCACATCCTCATCCCTGTGTCCCCATCCCCATGTCTCCATGCCCATCCCCATCCCAACGTCGTTGTCCCTGTGTCCCCATCCCCATGTCCCCATGCCCACCTCCATCTCCACATCCTCATCCCTGTGTCCCTATCCCCATCCCTGTGTCCCCGTGTCCCCATGCCCACCTCCATCCCCACATCCTCGTCCCCGTGTCCCCCTCCCTGTCTCCCCATCCCCATGTCCCCATGCCCACCTTCATCCTCACGTCATCATCCCTGTGTCCCTATCCCCATGTCCCCATCCCCATGTCCCCATGCCCACCTCCATCTCCACATCCTCATCCCTGTGTCCCTATCCCCATCCCTGTGTCCCCGTGTCCCCATGCCCACCTCCATCCCCATGTCCTCGTCCCCGTGTCCCCATCCCTGTCTCCCCATCCCCATGTCCCCATGCCCACCTCCATCCCCACATTCTGTCCTCGTCCTCGTGTCCCCATCCCTGTCTCCCCATCCCCATGTCCCCATGCCCACCTCCATCCCCATGTCCTCGTCCCCGTGTCCCCATCCCTGTCTCCCCATCCCCATGTCCCCATGCCCACCTCCATCCCCACATTCTGTCCTCGTCCTCGTGTCCCCATCCCTGTCTCCCCATCCCCATGTCCCCATGCCCACCTCCATCCCCATGTCCTCGTCCCTGTGTCCCCAGCCCCATCTCCATCCCCACGTCCTCATTCTCACCCCGTTACCCCTGTCCCCTCCCCCCATGTCTCCATCTCCATGCCCTTCTCCCATCCCCACGGCCCTGTCCCCATCCCCATGTCCCCATTCCCATGTCCCCATCCCCGTCCCCATCTCTACATCCCCATGTCCCCGTCCCCACCTCCTTCCCCACGTCCCCACGCCCCCACCTTGAAGACGAACATCTCCCCACGGAGCATGGCGATGGTGTCGAAGTTGCCATCGCAGATGCGGGGGCCGTAGGGGGGTCCGGGCGGCCGGTCAGGGCCGTGGGGCCGGGCCGTGGTGCGGGGTCCCGGAGGTGCCCGGCTGGGCCCTGTCCCCGTCTTGCTGCCTGCGGGGACACTGTCAGCACCCCCCCCGGGGGACCGGGGTGTCACCAGATCATGGTGACAGAGATCGGGGAGGGGGAAGCGGGGGCAAGGACACCCTTAGGGATGTGGGACAGGGATGGGGACGAGGACACTGGGATGGGGACAAGAATATGGGGATGAGGACAAGGATACTGGGACAGGGACAAGGATACTGGGATGGGGACAAGAATATGGGGATGAGGACAAGGATACTGGGATGAGGACAAGGATACTGGGATGGGGACAAGGACACTGGGATGGGGACAAGGATACCGGGATAGGGACAAGGATACTGGGACGGGGACAAGGACATTGGGATGGGGACAAGAATATGGGGATGAGGACAAGGATACTGGGACAGGGACAAGGATACTGGGATGGGGACAAGGATACGGGGATGGGGACGAGGACACTGGGATGGGGACAAGGACACTGGGACGGGGACACGTCTACAGGGACAAGGTTGGGGACCGGACTAGGGGGACAAGGTTGGGGACGTGGGGGCCGGACCGTAGAGCTGCTGGATGCCGCGGCGGTCATCGTCGGGGAGGACGAAGGCCTCGGTGTCCATCCACTGGTAGAAGGGGGCCATGATGGCCGAGGGGTCGCTGGAGTGCTCCAGCCCCAGCGCGTGGCCCAGCTCGTGCACCGCCACCAGGAAGAGGTCGTTCCCTGCGGGAGAGGCGGGGGACACATGGGGGTCACCAGAGCAGGGCTGGGGGGGACACGAGGGGCAGGTTGTGGGGGCAGGAGGGTCCTGAGGAGCCAACCGGGACGAGGATGGAGCGGGATTGGGACGAGGATGGCCTGGATTGGGTCGAGGACACCTCTGGGTCCCCCATTGGGCCAAGGACACCTCTACATCCCCCATTGGGATGAGGATGGCCCAGTTTGGGCCGAGGACACCTCTGCGTCCCCCATTGGGACGAGGATGGCCCAGGTTGGGATGAGGACACCTTTGCATCTCCAATTGGGATGAGGATGGCCCAGGTTGGGCCGAGGACACCTCTACATCCCCCATTGGGTGGAGGATGGCCCAGATTGGGTCAAGGACATCTCTGTGCCCCCATTGGGATGAGGATGGCCCAGGTTGGGTCAAGGACATCTCAGTGCCCCCATTGGGACGAGGATGGCCCAGGTTGGGATGAGGACACCTCTGTGTCCCCCATTGGGATGAGGATGGCCCAGGTTGGGCCGAGGACACCTCTACATCCCCCATTGGGTGGAGGATGGCCCAGGTTGGGATGAGGACACCTCTGTGTCCCCCATTGGGTGGAGGATGGCCCAGGTTGGGTCAAGGACATCTCTGTGCCCCCATTGGGACGAGGATGGCCCAGGTTGGGTCAAGGACATCTCTGTGCCCCCATTGGGACGAGGATGGCCCAGATTGGGTCGAGGACACCTCTGTGTCCCCCATTGGGACGAGGATGGCCCAGGTTGGGTCGAGGACACCTCTACGTCCCCCATTGGGCCAAGGACAGTCCAGATTGGGCCGAGGACACCTCTGTGACCCCCATTGGTATGAGGACACATCTACGTCCCCAGTTGGGATGAGGATGGCCCAGACTGGGCCAAGGACACCTCTACGTCCGCCATTGAGCCAAGGACAGCCCAGATTGGGCCGAGGACACCTCCACGCCCCTTGATTGGGCCGAGGACGGCCCAGGATCGGGCCGAGGACACCAGCCCACCACCCCGCCGAGCTCACCGCTGAGGTCATCGTTGCGGGCGGTCCAGGGCTCGGCGCCGTCGAAGTGGGTGTCGCCGCCGATGTGGGGCCCGGGGAAGTAGGCGTGGGCCAGGAAGCCGCCCTCGCCGTCGAAGGGGGTGCTGTCGCCGTGGAAGCCCTCGGCGAAGAAGATCATGATGTCCGCCTGGGGGGCCCGGCCCTGCCGCACCTCCCCGTAGGGCACCTCCCGGAAGCGCAGCGGGGTGGCCGCGGCCCACACGGCGAAGGCCCGCCGGATGGCCCCGAAGGTGCCGGCCTCCCCCACCTTCGGCGTGTAGTTCTGGATGCTGCCGGTGGAGGAGACAACCACACCCCCCACCGCCGCCAAGCGTCAGTACCACGTTTCCCCCATCCCGGTGCCCCACATCGTGTCCACCCCACCCCGGCCAAAACCCACCGGCAACCCCCACCCCCACCCCGCCACCACCACGTCCTCACCAGAAGGTGATCTCCTGGTGCTCCCACTTCATGCCCTGGATGGCGTAGCGCCGGCGCCGCACGTTGGCCTTGATCTCCGCCCCAAACTTGTCCGGGACGCCGCAGCGGGGACGTCGCATGGCCCTGGTTGGGGTGGGGAGGGTCAGAGCAGGGTATGGAGGGGATTGGAGGAACCATTGGGAATCATTGGGGGACCCAGAACCCTGATTGGAGGACCTAGAACTGCCGGTTGGAGGACCTAGAGCCCAGCTGTCCTTGGTCATGGGGGAACCTAGACCCCAAAGAGCCTCGTGGAGGACCTACAACCCTGCTTCCACTGGTGGTGGTGGGAGGACTCATGACCTCCCCCCCACACTACCCCTGGGGGTGGTGGAGGACCTACAACCCCACTACTATTGGGGATGGTAGGAGGACCTCCATCTCCACTTCCATCAGTGGTACTTGTAGGACCTCCAGCCCCACATCCATCGGTGCCACCCGGAGGCCTTCCAGCTCCACCACCCCTATCATTTGCAAGAGGACCTCCAGCCCCACATCCATCGGTGCCACCCAGAGGCCCTCCAACCTCACTACCCTTATGGATGGTAGCAGGAGGACCTCCAGCCCCACATCCATTGGTGCTGATTGGCGGCCCTCCAGCCACACCACCCCTATCAGTGGCAGGAGGACCTCCAGCCCCACATCCACTGGCGCCACCTGGAGGCCCTCCGGCCCCACCAACCCTATCGGTGGCAGGAGGACCTCCAGCCCCACATCCACTGGTGCCACCTGGAGGCCTTCCAGCCCCACCACCCCTATCAGTGGCAGGAGGACCTCCAGCCCTATGTCCATTGGTGCCACCCAGAGGCCCTCCAACCTCACTGCCCTTATGGATGGTGGCAGGAGGACCTCCAGCCCCACATCAATCAGTGCCACCCGGAGGCCTTACAGCCCCACTACCCTTATGGATGGCAGGAGGCCCTCCAGCCCCACATCCACTGGTGCCACCTGGAGGCCCTCCAGCCCCATCATCCCTATCAGTGGCAGGAGGCCCTCCAGCCCCACGTCCACTGGTGCCACCCAGAGGCCCTCCGGCCCCACCACCCCTATCGATGGCAGGAGGACCTCCAGCCCCACATCCACTGGTGCCACCTGGAGGCCCTCCAGCCCCACCAACCCTATCAGTGGCAGGAGGACCTCCAGCCCCACATCCATCGGTGCCACCCAGAGGCCCTCCAACCTCACTGCCCTTATGGATGGTGGAGGACCTCCAGCCCCACATCCACTGGCGCCACCTGGAGGCCCTCCAGCCCCACCATCCCTATCAGTGGCAGGAGGACCTCCAGCCCCACGTCCACTGGTGCCACCTGGAGGCCCTCCAACCTCACTGCCCTTATGGATGGTGGTGGACCTCCAGCCCCACATCCACTGGTGCCACCTGGAGGCCCTCCAGCCACACCACCCCTATCAGTGGCAGGAGGACCTCCAGCCCCACGTCCACTGGCGCCGCCTGGAGGCCCTCCAACCTCACTGCCCTTATGGATGGTGGTGGACCTCCAGCCCCACATCCACTGGCGCCACCTGGAGGCCCTCCAGCCCCACCATCCCTATCAGTGGCAGGAGGACCTCCAGCCCCACATCCACTGGTGCCACCTGGAGGCCCTCCAGCTCCAGCACCCCTATCAGTGGCAGGAGGACCTCCAGCCCCATGTCCACTGGTGCCACCTGGAGGCCCTCCAGCCCCACCTCCGCTGAGGACTCACTTGAGGGTGTCGGGGTCGGCGGTGCCGGTGACGGCCAACCCGTAGAAGCGCTGCATGGCGGCGAGGGCGGCCGAGAGCGACTGGGGCGAGCGCTGCGTGTGGGTGCGCAGGTCGCCGGGGGGCAGGTAGCCATATTGCTGCAGCCAGGCCTACGCCGCGGAGGGGAGGTGGGACAAATCCCCCCCCCCCAAAACCATCGTCAGTCAGACGCACACATACAGTCGGCCGCCAAAAAAAAAAAAAAAAAAAAACAGAAAAAAACCCAAAAAACCGCCTTTTCCCCTCCCGGGATAGCAACCGGCAATTTGCCGCCCCCGCGCGCCCGTCCCGTGACCGCTCTCCCCCACCTCCACCCCGTGGCTGGCCATCTCCCTCCTCTTCCTCCTCCTCCTCCCCGCCGCTCCCGGGGACGCCTGGGCCCCCCCCGCCTCCTCGGGGCTCGGCCCGGACGCCTGGGCCCCCCTCCTCCCTCACCCCCTAACCAACCCCGGCCGACCCCCAAATCCCTCCCTCTGTCCCGGAGACGGCGGCGGTGGTGGGGAGAGGGGGAGGGAGGCGTCTTGGCAGCGGGAGGGATGGAAAGTTGGATGGAGGGAGGAGGGAGCGGGGGAGGGGCGGGGGGAGGGGTGGGGGGGAGGGAGGGACGGACGGACGGACGGATGGAGAGAAGGATGGACGGGGAGATGGATGGAGGCATGGATGGAGAGATGGATGGAGAGATGGACCCAGGGATGGACAGATGGACCCAGGGCTGGAGAGATGGATGGAGAGATGGACCCAGGGATGGACAGATGGACACAGGGATGGACAGATGGATGGACAGATGGACCCAGGGATGGACAGATGGACACAGGGATGGACAGATGGAGCCAGGGCTGGAGAGATGGATGGAGAGATGGACCCAGGGATGGACAGATGGACACAGGGATGGACAGATGGATGGACAGATGGACCCAGGGATGGACAGATGGACACAGGGATGGACAGATGGACACAGGAATGGAGAGATGGATGGAGAGATGGACCCAGGGATGGACAGATGGACACAGGGATGGAGAGATGGATGGAGAGATGGACAGATGGATGGAGAGATGGACCCAGGGATGGACAGATGGACACAGGGATGGACAGATGGACACAGGAATGGAGAGATGGATGGAGAGATGGACAGACGGACCCAGGGCTGGAGAGATGGATGGAGAGATGGACCCAGGGATGGACAGATGGACACAGGGATGGAGAGATGGACAGAGGAATGGAGAGATGGATGGAGAGATGGACAGACGGACCCAGGGATGGAGAGATGGATGGAGAGATGGACACAGGGATGGACAGATGGACACAGGAATGGAGGGATGGATGGAGAGATGGACCCAGGGATGGACAGATGGACACAGGACTGGAGGGATGGATGGAGAGATGGACCCAGAGATGGACAGATGGACACAGGAATGGAGAGATGGATGGAGAGATGGACAGACGGACCCAAGGATGGAGAGATGGATGGAGAGATGGACACAGGGATGGACAGATGGACACAGGAATGGAGGGATGGATGGAGAGATGGACCCAGGGATGGACAGATGGACACAGGACTGGAGGGATGGATGGAGAGATGGACACAGGGATGGAGAGATGGATGGAATGATGGACCCAGGGCTGGACAGATGGACACAGGGATGGAGAGATGGAGAGATGGATGGACCCAGGGATGGACAATCAGCTGGGGGGATGGACAGAGAGATGGAGAGAAGGATGGAGGGATGGTGGGAAGGACAGCGATGGATGGAGAGATGGATGGAGGGGTAGTTGGATAGATGGACACAGGGATGGACTATTGGATGGATGGACAGAGAGGTGGAAGAATGGACAGAGGGATGGATGGAGAGATGGACAGTGAGATGGATTGGAGGGATGGAGAGAGAGATGGACAGGAGGATGGAGGGATGGATGGATGGAGAGATGGATGGAGGGAGAGATGGAGGGAGAGATGGACGGAGGGATGGATGGAGAGATGGACGGAGGGATGGATGGAGAGATGGATGGAGGGAGAGATGGATGGAGGGAGAGATGGAGGGAGAGATGGATGGAGAGATGGACGGAGGGATGGATGGAGAGATGGATGGATGGAGGAGTGGACGGAGAGATGGCCGGAGGGAGGGATGGAGAAGGTGGACACAGAGATGGACATAGGAACAGACAGATGGACAGAAAGATGGAGGGCTGGACGGAGAGATGGAAAAATGGACGGAGGGACGGACGGACGGGATGGAGGGAACGGGTGGCCGGAGTAGGAGGACGAAGGGATGGAGGGACGGAGCCGCGGCGGGACGAAGAACCACCCCCCCCCCCAACCTTCCTCCTCCTCCTCCGGCATCCGGAAGACGGGAAAACCGGAGGAGCGCGGGGGCCGGGCATGGAAAAAGCCCGGGCGGAGGAAGAGGAAGGAGGGAAGGGGGAAACGTGGCCGGCGGAGGAGTGCGGGGGGGGGCGGGAACAAAGGACTGGCAGAGTTGGCGGCTGGAGGTGGGGGCGGCCCGGACGCCTGGGCCCCTTTGAGGACACAAGAGCGTCCCGTGTCCCGGACGCCTGGGTCCCGTTGAGGTTTTGAAGTTGGTTGGTGGGGGGGGGGGGGGGTTGGTTAGGGCCACCAGGACGCCTGGGTCCGCTCGGAGATCGGGGCCGCCCGGACGCCTGGGTCCGCTCGGGGATTGGGGCCGCCCGGACGCCTGGGCCCCCTCCCGCTTCGATGTCTCAAAAGTTCTCCCCCCCCCTCCCCCGGACGCCTGGGTCCCCATGAGGGGTGATGTGCCCGGACGCCTGGGCCCGCCCCCCCCCCCCCCAACCTTGGACACCCAGGTCCCACAGAAGGCAGCGGGAGCATCCCGGACGCCTGGGCCCCCATGGAGGGAGTCAAGTGCCCGGACGCCTGGGCCCCCTCGAGGAGGGGGGTCAAAACCCCCGGACACCTGGGCCCCCCAGAGGGGTCAAAACCCCCGGACGCCTGGGCCCCCTCCCGGAGGGGTCCAAGCCCCCGGACGCCTGGGCCCCCCAGAGGGGTCAAAACCCCTGGACGCCTGGGCCCCCTCCCGGAGGGGTCCAAGCCCCCGGACGCCTGGGCCCCCCAGAGGGGTCAAAACCCCCGGACGCCTGGGCCCCCTCCTGGAGGGGTTCAAGCCCTGGGATGCCTGGGCCCTCTTGAGGGGGGTCCAAGCACTCGGACACCTGGGCACCCTGAGAGGGTTGCAAGCCCCGGACGCCTGGGCCCCCCCCGAGAGGGGTGCAAGCCCTGGGACGCCTGGGCCCCTTCGAAGGGGTCGAAGCCCCGGACGCCTGGGCCCCTCCCAGAGGGGTTCAAGCACCCGGACGCCTGGGCCCCCCCAGAGGGGTGCAAGCCCCAGATGCCTGGGCCCCCTCGAAGGGGTCGAAGCCCCGGACGCCTGGGCCCCCCCAGAGGGGTGCAAGCCCCGGACGCCTGGGCCCCCCCCAGAGGGGTGCAAGCCCTGGGACGCCTGGGCCCCCTCGAAGGGGTCGAAGCCCCGGACGCCTGGGCCCCCCCCAGAGGGGTGCAAGCCCTGGGACGCCTGGGCCCCCTCGAAGGGGTCGAAGCCCCGGACGCCTGGGCCCCCCCAGAGGGGTGCAAGCCCCGGACGCCTGGGCCCCCCCCGAGAGGGGTGCAAGCCCTGGGACGCCTGGGCCCCTTCGAAGGGGTCGAAGCCCCGGACGCCTGGGCCCCTCCCAGAGGGGTTCAAGCACCCGGACGCCTGGGCCCCCCCAGAGGGGTGCAAGCCCCAGATGCCTGGGCCCCCTCGAAGGGGTCGAAGCCCCGGACGCCTGGGCCCCCCCAGAGGGGTGCAAGCCCCGGACGCCTGGGCCCCCCCCAGAGGGGTGCAAGCCCTGGGACGCCTGGGCCCCCTCGAAGGGGTCGAAGCCCCGGACGCCTGGGCCCCCCCCAGAGGGGTGCAAGCCCTGGGACGCCTGGGCCCCCTCGAAGGGGTCGAAGCCCCGGACGCCTGGGCCCCCCCAGAGGGGTGCAAGCCCCGGACGCCTGGGCCCCCCCCCCCCCCAGAGGGGTGCAAGCCCCGGACGCCTGGGCCCCCTCCCGGCCCGGGGTGGTTGGGGGGGGGGGGTCTCACCTCGGGGCTGAAGCGGGGCTGGGGGGCGGCGGGCGGCGGCAGAGCCCCGAGCAGCAGCGGCAGCAGCAGCGGCGCCGTCGGGGACATGGCGGTGGCGGGGCCGCGGCCGCTGCTCTGGGCCGCGGCGGGCGGCGCCGGGCGAAGGCACCGGGGGGGCGGCGCCGCCGTCGGGGGGGGGGGGGGGGGGGACCGGGTGGGGGGGGCGCCCCTGCCGGCCGCCGGCAGCGCTGCACCGGACGCCTGGGCCCCTCCGGCAAAAGGGGTGTCCCGGACGCCTGGGCCCCTCTGAGGGGGGATCAACCCGGACGCCTGGGCCCCTCAGACGGGGGATCGGCCCGGACGCCTGGGCCCCTCTGGCAAAGGGGGTGTCCCGGACGCCTGGGCCCCCTCCCGACAGAGATCGGCTCGGACGCCTGGGCCCCTCCGGCAAATGGGGGGTCCCGGACGCCTGGGCCCCTCTGGCAAAGGGGGTGTCCCGGACGCCTGGGCCCCCTCCCGACAGAGGTCGGCCCGGACGCCTGGGCCCCTCTGGCAAAAGGGGTGTCCCAGACGCCTGGGCCCCTCTGAGGGGGGAATCGACCCGGACGCCTGGGCCCCTCAGACGGGGGATCGGCCCGGACGCCTGGGCCCCTCTGGCAAAGGGGGTGTCCTGGATGCCTCGGCCCCCTCCCGACAGAGATAGGCCCGGGCGCTTGGGTCCCTCTGGCAAAGGAGTGTCCTGGACGCCTGGGCCCCTCCGGCAAAAGGGGTGTCCCGGACGCCTGGCCCCCCCCCCCCGCCCCTGACTGAGATCGGCCCGGACGCCTGGGTCCCTCTGACAGGGGATCGGCCCGGACGCCTGGGTCCCTCTGGCAAAGGAGGTGTCCCGGACGCCTGGGCCCCCTCCTGACAGAGGTCGGCCCGGACGCCTGGGCCCCTCTGGCAAAGGGGGTGTCCCGGACGCCTGGGCCCCCTCCCGACAGAGATCAGCCCGGATGCCTGGGCCCCTCCGGCAAATGGGGTGTCCCGGACGCCTGGGCCCCTCTGAGGGGGGATCAACCCGGACGCCTGGGTCCTAATGGGAGTGGGGGGGGTGTGTCTCAGATGCCTGGGCCCCTCCAACAGGGATCAGCCCGGACGCCTGGGTCCTTCCAACGGAGGGGGGGGGGTATCCCGGACTCCTGGGCCCTTCTGGCAAAGGGGTGTCCCGGACGCCTGGGCCCCTCTGACGGGGGATCAGCCCGGACGCCTGGGTCCTGATGGGATTGAGGGGGGGTGACCTGGACACCTGGGCCCCCTGAAAAGGATCAGCCTGGATGCCTGGATCCCTTTGGCAAAGGGGTGTCCCGGACGCCTGGGCCCCTCTGACGGGGGATCAGCCCGGACACCTGGGCCCCTCCAGCAAAGGGGTGTCCCGGACACCTGGGTCCCGATGGGATTGGGGGGGTGTCCCGGACGCCTGGGCCCCCCCCTCAGTGATGGGGTTGAGGTGTCCCGAACGCCTGGGTCCCGTCAACAAAGGGGTGTCCTGGGTGCCTGGGCCCCCCCCCCCTCCCAGCAGAGACTAGCCCGGACGCCTGGGCCCCTCCAGCAAAGGGGTGTCCCGGACGCCTGGGCCCCTCGGCTGGGGTGGGGGAGGGGTGGCCAGACGGGTGGGGGAGGGGCGGCAGGATGTGGCTCCGTCGGCCCCGCTCAGCACTTTTTGCCGCCTGTCCCCTCCCGCTGACTCAGCGCCGGGCCCCGCCGCAGGCGAGCCCAGGCGTCCGGGGGACCCGACGTCACCCCCCCCCCCCTCCCCCGGCGGCTCCGACCCACCGGCTGCGCTGTCCTCAAGGGACCCAGGCGTCCGGGAAGGACCCAGGCGTCCGGGAGCTTCTGCCTCATAGGTCCCACTGCCCCCCTCCAAGGGACCCAGGCATCCAGGGGGCCCAGGCGTCCGGGGGGCCCAGGCGTCCGGGGGGCCCAGGCGTCTGGGAAGGACCCAGGCATCCAGAGGGGGGTCCAAGCATCCACGGGGCCCAGGCGTCCGGGAAGGACCCAGGCGTCCGGGGGGCCCAGGCGTCTGGGTGCTCCCCACTCTGCCTCCCCCCAAAAAGGGACCCAGGCGTCCGGGGGGCCCAGGCGTCCGGGAAGAACCCAGGCATCCGGGGGGGGGGGGTCCAAGCATCCAGAGGGCCCAGGTGTCTGGGAGCCTCTGCCCCATAGCTCCCATTGCCCCCCCCAAAAGGGACCCAGGCATCCGGGGGGCCCAGGCGTCCGGGGGGGGCCCAGGTGTCCAGGGGGCCCAGGCGTCTGGGTGCTCCCCGCTCTGCCTCCCCCCCCAAAAGGGACCCAGGCGTCCAGGGGGCCCAGGCGTCCGGGAAGGACCCAGGCATCCGGGAGCCTCTGCCCCATAGCTCCCACTGCCCCCCTCCAAGGGACCCAGGTGTCCGGGGAGGGGGGGGTCCAAGCATCCAGGGGGCCCAGGCATCCGGGTGCTCCCCACTCTGCCCCCCCCACAAAAGGACCCAGGCGTCCGGGGGGCCCAGGCGTCCGGGGGGGGCCCAGGCGTCCAGGGGGCCCAGGTGTCCGGGTGCTCCCCACTCTGCCCCCCCCCCCAAAAGGGACCCAGGCATCCGGGGGGCCCAGGTGTCCGGGGGGCCCAGGCGTCCGGGTGCCCCCACTCCACCCCTTGGGGAGGGGGGCACCGCTCGGGGGCGGGGCCAGGCGGCGGGGGCGGGGCTACGAGCACCTCCCCTAGGGAGGTCCCGGGGGGAGGGGTAGTGTGTGCGGGGGGGGGGGGGGGTCGGATGGCCCCGCCCCCAGGCGGTGACGTAGGAGGAGGGGTGGGGGCGGGGCCTGGCAGCACCGGAACCGCCCATAGGTGGCACTGGGGGAACTGGGAGAACTGGGGGGGAACTGGAGGGAACTGGGGGAACTGGGGGGACTGGGGGGAACTGGAGGAACTGGGAGGGACTGGAGGGACTGGGGGGAACTGGGAGGACTGGGGGGAACTGGGGGGACTGGGAGAACTGGGGGGGAACTGGAGGGAACTGGGGGGACTGGGGGGAACTGGGGGGACTGGGAGAACTGGGGGGACTGGGGGGAACTGGAGGAACTGGGAGGGACTGGGAGGGACTGGGGGGACTGGGAGGGACTGGGAGAACTGGGGGGCCTGGGGGGAACTGGAGGAACTGGGAGGGACTGGAGGGAACTGGGAGGACTGGGGGGAACTGGGGGGACTGGGAGAACTGGGGGGGACTGGGGGGACTGGGGGGAACTGGAGGAACTGGGAGGGACTGGAGGGACTGGGGGGAACTGGGAGGACTGGGGGGAACTGGGGGGACTGGGAGAACTGGGGGGGAACTGGAGGGAACTGGGGGGACTGGGAGAACTGGGGGGACTGGGAGGACTGGGGGGAACTGGAGGGAACTGGGGGGACTGGGAGAACTGGGGGGACTGGGAGAACTGGGGGGAACTGGAGGAACTGGGAGGGACTGGGAGGGACTGGGGGGAACTGGGAGGACTGGGGGGGACTGGGAGGGACTGGGGACTGGGAGAACTGGGAGGAACTGGGGGGAAACTGGGAAGGACTGGGGAGCACTGGGGAGCCTCCCCCCCCCCACCGTGGGGCCCAGGCGTCCCAGCGCCCCCCCCGGGACCCCCCCATCCCCCTCCCCCCCCCTTAAGGGCCCCCCACCCCTTTAAGACCAGCTGGCACCTCCCCTTTAAGGGTTCTGCCCCTTTAAGAGCCACGTGGCACCACCCCTTTAAGAGCCACCCTGCCCCTTTAAGAACCTGCCCCTTTAAGAACCTGCCCCTTTAAGGGCCACGCTGCCCCTTTAAGGCGGCGCTTCCCCTTTAAGAGCCCTTTAAAGGCGCCAGGGGGAGGGTGTTTTTTTGTCTGCCGCACTCGCGCACCCTTTCACCTTTAAAGGGTCCCCCCCACCCCAACCCCACCCCGGCCGCTTTTCTGTCCTCCGCACTTTCGCACGCGCGGTTTAAAGGCGTTGGCAGCTCGGGGGAAACGGCATTTTTTTTGTCCTCCGCGCAGTCGCCGCTTGCCCGCCGGGACCGCCTTAAAGCCTCCCCTTTAAGAGCGCCCACCCCTTTAAGGCCGCAGCCATATTGCCCCCCTGCCCCGCCCACATCCCGCTGCTAGGGTGTTATTTGTCCTCCTGACACTAAACAGGAACTTCTTAAAGTCCCCCCGGGCGGGGGGGGGGGGGAGTTGCCTCCTCCCCTTTAAGAGCGCTTCCCCTTTAAGACGGCCCCACCTCCCCTTTAAGGATGACCCCTCCCCTTTAAGGATGACCCCTCCCCTTTAAGAGGCCCTTAAAGGGGAAGGCGCAGAACCGCCCCCCCCCCCCCCCCGGGCCGGTTTCACGCGTTTTTCGCCTTTTTTTTTTTTTATTATTATTCGATTCCGATAAAGAAAAAAAAAAACCCAAAAAAACGTAAAATAAAGAGAAAACCCAGAAAAAAAAAAAAAAAAACCCGGGAGCCGGGGGGCGGGGCCAGCGGTGGCCCCGCCCCCTCGCCCCCTCCCCTCCCCCACGCCGGGGTGGGGGCTGCCCCGCCCTCCGCCCCTCCCCCTCGCCAACGGGGTGGTGGTGGTGGGGGGGGGGAGGGGCTCTGCCCCGCCAGGGGGCGGAGCCGGCGCGGCTCGAGAGGGGGGGCGGGGCCGGAGGAGGGGCGGGGCCGGAGGAGGAGGAGGGGGCGGAGCTTCCTCCCCTCGGGGTGAGGGCGGGGCCGCGTTACCTGGAAGGGGAGGGGGGAGAGAGGGAGGAGGGGGGGGTCAGCGCCATGGCCAAGCCCCGCCCCCCGCCACATAGCCCCGCCCACCGCCACATAGCCCCGCCCCCTCCCTTTCCCAGCCACCCTCCCTGGGGCCAAGCCCCGCCCCCAGAGCCAAGCCCCGCCCCCACCAGGTCTGCACAGCTGGGGGGGGAGAGGGCCCGCAGGCCCCGCCCCCTCGCACAAGCCCCGCCCCCAGAGCCCCGCCCCCTCATAAGCCCCACCCCCTCCAGCCAAGCCAGCCTGGCCCCAGGGGCTGCCTGCAGGACTCGCCCCCCCCCAAGGCGCTAGGCCACGCCCCCAGGTCTAAGCCCCGCCCCCTCAACCAAACCCCGCCCCCCAAGCCAAGCCCCGCCCCCCAAGCCAAGCCCCGCCCGCCCCCAGCAGCCGAGCGCAGGACGTCCTGCTCCTTGGGCTCCCCCAGGCCCCGCCCCCCAGTCCAGGCCCCGCCCCCAGCCCAAGCCCCGCCCCCCAGCCCAAGCCCCGCCCCCCCACCCAGCCGGCCCAGCCCCTCGCGCTGACTGCAGCACCCAGCCCAGCGGGGCTGTGGGTCCCGCCGCGCCCCGCCCCCCCGAGGAAGCCCCGCCCCCCAGGAAGCCCCGCCCCCCGAGGAAGCCCCGCCCCCCGAGGAAGCCCCGCCCCCTCACATGGTCTGGGGGGTGAAGAGCCCCGAGAGCTGGAGGCACTGGGACGCCAGGGTCTGCGAGGCCAGGTTCAGCGCCGGGCTCAGGGCTGGGGGGGGGGGGCGTCAGTGGGGCGGCCTGCCCCACAGCGAGCCCCCCACCGCCCCCTCCTGCCCCACAGCGAGCCCCCACCGCCCCCCTCAGCCCCACAGCCACCTCCAGCAACCCCCACCGCCCCACAGCGAGCCCCCCACGGACCCCTCCTGCCCCACAGCCACCCCCACCGGACCCCTCCGCCCCACAGCGAGCCCCCCACCGCCCCCTCCGCCCCACAGCGAGCCCCCCACGGACCCCCTCCTGCCCCACAGCCACCCCCACCGGACCCCTCCGCCCCACAGCGAGCCCCCACCGCCCCCCTCAGCCCCACAGCCACCACCACCGACCCCCTCCGCCCCACAGCGAGCCCCCACCAACCCCCTCCACCCCACAGCGAACCCCCCACAGCCCCCTCCGCCCCACAGCAAACCCCCACCAACCCCCTCCACCCCACAGCGAACCCCACAGACACCCTCTGCCCCACAGCCACCTCATAGGGACCCCCCCCAGCCCCATAGAGAGCCCCTCCAGACCCCACCCAGCCCCATACGGCCCCTCACCAGCCCCATAGACCCCCCCCAGCCCCACAGGGAGCCCCCCCAGACCCCACCCAGCCCCATAGGGCACCTCATCGGCCCCCCAGACCCCCTCGCCGGCCCCATAGGGACCCCCCCAGCCCCATAGGGACCCCCCCAGCCCCACAGAGAGCCCCTCCAGACCCCACCCAGCCCCATAGGGCACCTCATCAGCCCCACAGACCCCCCCAGCCCCATAGGGAGCCCCCCAGCCCCACAGGGAGCCCCCCAGACCTCACCCAGCCCCATAGGGCACCTCATCAGCCCCCCAGACCCCCTCGCCGGCCCCATAGGGACCCCCCCAGCCCCACAGAGAGCCCCTCCAGACCCCACCCAGCCCCATAGGGACCCCCCCAGCCCCACAGGGAGCCCCTCCAGACTGCACCGAACCCCATAGGGTGCATCATTGGCCCCCCAGACCCCCTCACCGGCCCCATAGGGACCCCCCCAGCCCCACAGAGAGCCCCTCCACACCCCACCCAGCCCCATTGGCCCCTCACCAGCCCCAGAGACCCCCCCAGCCCCACAGGGAGCCCCCCAGCCCCACAGGGAGCCCCCCAGACCTCACCCAGCCCCATAGGGCACCTCATCAGCCCCCCAGACCCCCTCGCCGGCCCCATAGGGACGCCCCCAGCCCCACAGAGAGCCCCTCCACACCCCACCCAGCCCCACAGGGACCCCCCCAGCCCCATAGGGACCCCCCCAGCCCCACAGGGAGCCCCTCCAGACCCCACCCAGCCCCATAGGGACCCCCCCAGCCCCACAGGGAGCCCCTCCAGACCGCACCGAACACCATAGGGTGCATCATCGGCCCCCCAGACCCCCTCGCCGGCCCCATAGGGACCCCCCCCAGCCCCACAGAGAGCCCCTCCAGACCCCACCCAGCCCCATAGGGACCCCCCCAGCCCCACAGGGAGCCCCTCCAGACCGCACCGAACACCATAGGGTGCATCATCGGCCCCCCAGACCCCCTCGCCGGCCCCATAGGGACCCCCCCCACCCCCACAGAGAGCCCCTCCACACCCCACCCAGCCCCATAGGGACCCCCCCAGCCCCACAGGGAGCCCCTCCAGACCTCACCCAGCCCCATAGGGCACCTCATCAGCCCCCCAGACCCCCTCGCCGGCCCCATAGGGACCCCCCCAGCCCCACAGAGAGCCCCTCCACACCCCACCCAGCCCCATAGGGACCCCCCCAGCCCCATAGGGACCCCCCCAGCCCCACAGGGAGCCCCTCCAGACCTCACCCAGCCCCATAGGGCACCTCATCAGCCCCCCAGACCCCCTCGCCGGCCCCATAGGGACCCCCCCAGCCCCACAGAGAGCCCCTCCAGACCCCACCCAGCCCCATAGGGACCCCCCCAGCCCCACAGGGAGCCCCTCCAGACCGCACCGAACCCCATAGGGCGCATCATCGGCCCCCCAGACCCCCTCGCCGGCCCCATAGGGACCCCCCCAGCCCCACAGGGAGCCCCCCCAGCCCCACAGGGACCCCCAGCAGCCTACCGGTGAGGGCGGCGGGGTTGAGGGCGCCCAGCGGCAGGGCGCCGTTGAGCTGCAGGGCGGCCTGGGCCGTGCCGGGCAGCTGCAGCCCCGAACCTGGGGGGCAGAGCGGGGTTTGGGGGGGGGGGGGGACACACACACACACGCCGTGGGGCAGGGCTGCCTCAGCCCCGCGCGTCTCCTCTAGCCCCAGAGATTTCCCCCCCCCTCCCCATCTGCTCCAGCCCCATAGATGGGCCCTGCATGCGCTCCGGCCCCATAGATACCCCCTCAGAGCTTCCCCCCGGCCCCATAGCTGCCCCATAAGGCCCACCCCAGGCCTAGAGATACCCCCTAACCTCCTTCCCAGCCCCACATACACCCCCTAACCCCCCTCCTAGCCCCATAGATAGCCCCTAACACCCCTCCCAGCCCCATAGATAGCCCCTAAAAAATAGCCAGCCCCACAGATAACCCCTAGGAGCCCTCCCAGCTTCATAGATAGCCCCTAATCTCCCTCCCAGCCCCATAGATACCCCTAGGAGACCCCCAAACCCATAAACACCCACTCGGTCACCCCCTTAGAGCCCCCCCTAGGCCCACAGCTGCCCCATAAGGCCCACCCCAGCCCCACAGATACCCCATAACCTCCCTCCCAGCCCCATAAATACCCCCCTAGGAGCCCTCTCAGCCCCATAGGTACCCCCTAACCCCCCTCCTGGCCCCATAAATACCCCCTAGGAGCCCTCCCAGCCCCATAGGTACCCCCTAGAAGACCGCCGGCCCCATAGACCGCTGCCCCCCCTCCCCGGGCCACTCCCTCACAGCCACCCCAGCCCCACGGCTGCCCCATAGGGCCCCATGCACCCCAAAGATACCACCTAGGAGCCTTCTCAGCCCCACAGACAGCCCCTAGGAGACCCCCAAACCCATAAACACCCCCTGTGTCACCCCCTCAGAGCCCTCCCAGCCCCACAGCTGCCCCATAGGGCCCATCCCAGCCCCACAGATACCGCCAGGAGCCCTCCCAGCCCCATAGTACCCCCAACCCCCCTCCCAGCCCCAAAAATACCACCTAGGAGACCCCCAGCCCCATAGATAACCTTTGGGCCACCCCCTCACAGCCCCCCAGGGCCCCATCCAGACCCACAGATACCTCCTAGGAGACCCCCCCCAGCCCCACAGATAACCCCTAGCGCACCCCATTCAGCCTCCTAGAGACCCCCAGGTCCCACAAAACCCTTCTCCCACCCACCCCAGCCCCACAGGGCCCCATCCAGACCCACAGATACCTCCTAGAAGACCCCCCAGCCCCACAGATAACCCCTAGCGCACCCCATTCAGCCTCCTAGAGACCCCCAGGTCCCACAAAACCCTTCTCCCACCCACCCCAGGCCCACAGGGCCCCATCCAGACCCACAGATACCTCCTAGGAGACCCCCCCCAGCCCCACAGATAACCCCCAGCGCACCCCATTCAGCCTCCTAGAGACCCCCAGGTCCCACAAAACCCTTCTCCCACCCAGCCCAGCCCCACGGCTGCCCCACAGGGCCCCCTCCCCAACCTTCGGCCAACTTGGCCATGAGCTGGAGACGCCCGGTGGCCCCGGCCAGCTCGGCTTCCTCGTTGCCCTCGGGGAAGGTGATGTCGGTGGTGCCGTCGAGGCGCTCCGTCACCTGCCCCACGCGCATGGGGCGGCCGGCCAGCTCGAAGCCGTTGAGCTGCTCCAGGGCCCGGCGGGCGCACTCGGCCTCGGCGAACTGCGGGCGACGGTGGTGGGTCGGGGTGGTGGGGGGGGGACGTCAAGGAGGGGGACGCAGCGAGGGGACGGGGAGGCCGCTCACCGTGATGAAGCCGTAGCCCTTGGACTGGCCCGTGTCGGGGTCTCGCATCAGCACGATGCTGTCGATCTGGCGGCGGGAGACGGGAGAGGGGTCGGCGGCGCGGCCCGGCTTCCTGCGGCCACCCGGAGGTGGCCACCGGGAAGGTGGGAGGTCCCCGTAGGGTTTCGGGGTGCTCAGTTGCGTCCCCAGGAGCCAACCGTGGCCCTACGGCCTCCTCAGACCACGTCCACACCACCCAAACGCGACCTTAGATCCCTCAACCATCTCCCCATTGCCCAATCTTGTGCCTGCGGCCCCCAAACCACGTCCCCACCACCCAAACGTGGCCCTAGGTCCCTCAACCACCTCCCCATCACCCAATCTTGTGCCTGTGGCCCCCAAACCGCGTCCCCACCACTCAAACGCGGCCTTAAGTTCTTCAAACATCTCCCCATTGCCCAATCTTGTGCCTGCGGCTCCCAAACCATGTCCCCACCACTCAAACGCAGCCTTAGGTCCCTCAACTGCGTCCCCACCACCCAAACGCGGCCTTAAGTCCTTCAACCATCTCCCCATTGCCCAACCTTGTCCCTGTGGCCCCCAAACCGCGTCCACACCACCCAAACACGGCCTTAAGTCCTTCAAACATCTCCCCACCGCCCAACCTTGTCCCTGTGGCCTCCAAACCACGTCCCCACCACCCAAACACAGCCTTAGGTCCCTCAACTGCGTCCCCACCACCCAAACGCAGCCTTAGATCCTTCAACCATCTCCCCATCGCCCAATCGTGTGCCTGTGGCCCCCAAACTACGTCCCCACCACCCAAACGCGGCCCCAGGTCCCTCAACTGCGTCCCCACCACCCAAACGCGGCCCCAGGTCCCTCAACTGCGTCCCCACCACCCAAACGCGGCCCCAGGTCCCTCAACCATCTGCCCATCACCCAACCTTGTCCCTGTGGCCCCCAAACTACGTCCCCGGGAGCCAACCGTGGCCCTATGGCCCCCAAATCGCGTCCCCACCACCCAAGCACGGCCTTAGGACCCTCAATCACCTCCCCATCACCCAATCTTGTGCCTGCGGCCCCCAAACCACGTCCCCACCACCCAAACGTGGCCTTAAGTCCTTCAACCATCTCCCCACCGCCCAACCTTGTCCCTGTGGCCTCCAAACCACGTCCCCACCACCCAAACGCAGCCTTAGGTCCCTCAACCGCGTCCCCACCACCCAAACGCGGCTTTAGATCCTTCAACCATCTCCCCATCGCCCAATCGTGTGCCTGCAGCCCCCAAACTACGTCCCCACCACCCAAACGCGGCCCCAGGTCCCTCAACTGCGTCCCCACCACCCAAACGCAGCCCCAGGTCCCTCAACTGCGTCCCCACCACCCAAACGCGGCCCCAGGTCCCTCAACTGCGTCCCCACCACCCAAACGCGGCCCCAGGTCCTTCAACCATCTGCCCATCACCCAACCTTGTCCCTGTGGCCCCCAAACTACGTCCCCGGGAACCAACAGTGGCCCTATAGCCCCCAAATCGCGTCCCCACCACCCAAGCACGGCCTTAGGACCCTCAATCACCTCCCCATCACCCAATCTTGTGCCTGCGGCCCCCAAACCACGTCCCCACCACCCAAACGCAGACTTAGATCCTTCAACCATCTCCCCACCGCCCAATCTTGTGCCTGCGGCCCCCAAACCACGTCCCCACCACCCAAACGTGGCCCTAGGTCCCTCAACCACCTCCCCATCACCCAATCTTGTGCCTGTGGCCCCCAAACCGCGTCCCCACCACTCAAACGCGGCCTTAAGTTCTTGAAACATCTCCCCATTGCCCAATCTTGTGCCTGCGGCTCCCAAACCATGTCCCCACCACCCAAACGCAGACTTAGGTCCCTCAGCTGCGTCCCCACCACCCAAATGCGGCCTTAGATCCTTCAACCATCTCCCCATCGCCCAATCGTGTGCCTGTGGCCCCCAAACCGCGTCCCCACCACCCAAACGCGGCCTTAGATCCTTCAACCATCTCCCCATTGACCAATCTTGTGCCTGTGGCCCCCAAACTGCGTCCCCACCACCCAAACGCAGCCCCAGGTCCCTCAACTGCGTCCCCACCACCCAAACGCGGCCCCAGGTCCCTCAACCATCTGCCCATCACCCAACCTTGTCCCTGTGGCCCCCAAACTACGTCCCCGGGAGCCAACCGTGGCCCTACGGCCCCCAAACCGTGTCCCCACCACCCAAACACCGCCTTAGGACCCTCAATCACCTCCCCATCACCCAATCTTGTGCCTGCGGCCCCCAAACTATGTCCCCACCACCCAAACGCAGCCTTAGATCCTTCAACCATCTCCCCATCACCCAATCGTGTGCCTGCGGCCCCCAAACCACGTCCCCACCACCCAAACGCGGCCTTAGATCCTTCAACCATCTCCCCATTGACCAATCTTGTGCCTGCAGCCCCCAAACCACGTCCCCACCACCCAAACGCGGCCTTAGATCCTTCAACCATCTCCCCATTGACCAATCTTGTGCCTGCGGCCCCCAAACCACGTCCCCACCACCCAAACACAGCCTTAGATCCTTCAACCATCTCCCCACCGCCCAATCTTGTTCCTGTCTCTCCTAAACCGTGTCTCTGTGACCCAACTGCATCTCCGAGACCTCATCTCTGTGACACAACCATGTTTCTACACTCTCCGTTCCCCCCAAACGTGTCCCCCGTGCCCCAAACGTGTCCCTACACCCCCAAACCGGGTCCTTTCAACCCATCCTAATCTTTGCATCTCCCAAACTGCATCTCCACAATCTAACCACGTCCCCGTGTCCCACAACCACGTCCTCCTGCGCGACCCCGTCCCCGTCGTCTCCCCCCAACCGCGTCCCCGCGACCCAACCGTGGCCTCGCTCCCCCCCCAAACCGCCTCCCCGCAACCCTGCTCCGTCCCTACTTCCCCCCCGAACACGTCCTCCGCGATGCCGCCATCTCCTTACGTTCCCCCCCCCCAACCACGTCCCCGTGCCCCCCGAGCGCGTCCCCCCGGCCCCACCGGGGCACCTTGCCGAAGGGCTCGAAGATGCCGCGCAGCATCTCCTTGGTGATGTTGCAGTGGAGGGAGCCCACGTAGAGGCGCATGGGGCCGCCGCTGCCCTTCTGCAGGTTGTTGGCCATGGCCGCCAGCCGGTTCTTCTCCGCCTGGGGGTGGGGGGCAGGTGGTCAGAGTGGGGTCCCCGGCCCCACGGCTGCCCCACGGCCGCCCCGGGCTTGTGGTGGACTCCCCAGCCCCACGGCGCTCTCCAAACCCATAGGACTCTCTCGACGCCGCGGGAGTTCCTCAGCCCCACGGCACCCCGCTGAGCCCCATGGGGGGGCCCCCCAAACCCTATAGGGTCCCCCCAGCCCCACAGCACCCCACTGAGCCCCATGGAACACCCCGAAACCCCATAGAGTCCCCCCAACCCCACAGCACCCCATTGAGCCCCATGGGGGCCCACCAAACCCCATAGGGTCCCCCCATGGCACCCCACTGAGCCCCATGGGGGGCCCCCCAAACCCCATAAGAGTCCCCCCAGCCCCACAGCATCCCATTGAGCCCCATGGAACACCCCCAAACCCCATAGGGTCCCCCCAGCCCCACAGCACCCCATTGAGCCCCATGGGGGCCCACCAAACCCCATAGGGTCCCCCCAGCCCCACAGCACCCAACTGAGCCCCATGGGGGGCTCCCAAACCCCATAGAGTCCCCCCAGCCCCACAGCACCCAACTGAGCCCCATGGGGGGCTCCCAAACCCCATAGGGTTCCCCCAGCCCCACAGCACCCAACTGAGCCCCATGGGGGGCTCCCAAACCCCATAGGGTCCCCCCAGACCCACAGCACCCTGCTGGGACCCATGGAGCCCCCCCAAACCCCATAAGAGTCCCCCCAGCCCCACGGCAGCCCACCTGGGAGACCGGGACGACGACGGGCACCCCGAGGAGATGCTGCCCCATCGCGACCGCCTCCCCCCTATCGCCCCGGGGCGCCCCAGCCCCACGGCGGCTTCCCCCCAGCCCCATGGCGGCCCACCTGGGAGGCCTGGACGATGATGGGCACGCCGAGGAGGCGCTGGCCCGTGAGGCCGATGGCCAGGGGCACCGACTGGATCTCGCAGAACTCCACGTAGGCGATGCCCTTGGAGCGCCGCGAGTTGCGGTCCGAGATGATCCGCACGTCCCGCACCTGCGCCGGGGACACGGGGACCCTCGTCGTTCCCCCCACCCCCCAAAACACGAGCCCGCGGCCCGAGCCGGGGATGCCGCGCGGCGGGAGGGACCGCGAGGGTGACAAAAGTCCCCAAAAAAAGCATCCAGAAGGACGTGAGGCGGTTGGTGGCCACGTGGAGGTGGCCAAACGTCTCAGGGAAGGGACAGGAGACACTGGAGGGGATGCAAAGTGGCCAGGAGAGGACAGTGGCTCCTAAGAGGTGACGGTGGCCCTGACAAGCGGACTAGGGGGACCAGGACGGGGCCACGAGCTGCCTGGGCGTCCCCAAAACGCCCCGAGAGGGACACGAAGCACTTGGAGATGCCAAGCGGCGAGCAAGAAGACCCTGAGAAGGGACACCAAGCGCTTGGTGGCCACGTGGAGGTGACCAGATGCTCCACGGAGGTGACAAGGTGGTGGCCGCTGGCCCCAGAAGCAAGATGGGGGTCCCAAGGAGGTGACGGTGGCCCTGACGAGTGGACTAGGGGGACCAGGACGGGGCCACGAGCTGCCTGGGCGTCCCCAAAACGCCCCGAGAGGGACACAAAGCACTTGGAGATGCCAAGCGGTGAGCAAGAAGACCCTGAGAAGGGACACCAAGCGCTTGGTGGCCACGTGGAGGTGACCAGATGCTCCACGGAGGTGACAAGGCGGTGGCCGCTGGCCCCAGAAGCAAGATGGGGGCCCCAAGGAGGTGACGGTGGCCCTGACGAGTGGACTAGGGGGACCAGGACGGGGCCACGAGCTGCCTGGGCGTCCCCAAAACGCCCCGAGAGGGACACGAAGCACTTGGAGATGCCAAGCGGCGAGCAAGAAGACCCTGAGAAGGGACACCAAGCGCTTGGTGGCCACGTGGAGGTGACCAGATGCTCCACGGAGGTGACAAGGTGGTGGCCGCTGGCCCCAGAAGCAAGATGGGGGCCCCAAGGAGGTGACGGTGGCCCTGACGAGTGGACTAGGGGGACCAGGACGGGGCCACGAGCTGCCTGGGCGTCCCCAAAACGCCCCGAGAGGGACACCAAGCACTTGGAGATGCCAAGCGGCCAGTAAGAAGACCCTGAGAAGGGACACCAAGCGCTTGGTGGCCACGTGGAGGTGACCAGATGCTCCACGGAGGTGACAAGGCGGTGGCCGCTGGCCCCAGAAGCAAGATGGGGGCCCCAAGGAGGTGACGGTGGCCCTGACGAGTGGACTAGGGGGACCAGGACGGGGCCACGAGCTGCCTGGGCGTCCCCAAAACGCCCCGAGAGGGACACGAAGCACTTGGAGATGCCAAGCGGCCAGTAAGAAGACCCTGAGAAGGGACACCAAGCGCTTGGTGGCCACGTGGAGGTGACCAGACGTCCCACGGAGGCGACAGGCGGCCGCGAGGGCGACGCGAGGTGGCCGCCGGTCCCAAAAAACGGGACAGGGGTCCCAAGACCACGAGGTGGCCCCGGCTCAAGTCGGTGAGCCCTCACCTTGCCCACGGCGGAGAAGAAGTCCTCGAGGTCGCGGGGACGGATGCGGGCGGCCAGCTGCATGCAGAAGACGGTGCGGGCGTCGCGCTCCTCGGGGCTGAGGCTGCCCAGCGGCTCCCTGCGGCGGCGACGCGGGGTGGGGGGGGGCACGCGTCACCACCCCACCTCGCCGTCCCCGGACCGGGGAGGGACGCGGGCGTCACCCCCTTCCCGCCCCGGCGTCCCCACTCACCGCACGGGGCTCTTCTCCCGGTAGAGCGGGCTCTTGCTGTGGCCGAAGCGGCGCCTGGAGGAGGGCGGGGGGTCAAACGACGGAGGAGCGGGTGAGGGCGGGCGCGAGGGGACAGGCGGGGACAAAAAGCCACCGCGGCGCCCACGGGCGCCGAGGGGAGGGGAGGCGGCGCGGGGGCCGAAGCGGCGCCGAAAAAACAGCGGTGCGGCGGACGAAGAGGAGGGAAAAAGGGAGAAAGCGGGCGCGGACACGGGAAGGACACGGGAAGGACACGGGAAGGACACGGGAAGGACACGGGAAGGACACGGTACCGGGCTCTCTCCTCCCGCCGGCGCTCCCGGCTGCGGGAACGGCTGCCCCGCCGGCGCTCCCGGCTCCGGCTGCGGTGGCGGCTCCGGCGGTCCCGGCTGCGGCTCCGGCGACGCCGGTCCCTGTCCCGGTCCCGGCTCCGGCTGGAAACGGCGTCACCGTGAGACCCCCCCCCCCGCCTCGGGGGCGTCACCGCGAGACCCCCCCCACCCTCGGCGGCGTCACCCTACCTGTGTCTGTGGTCACGGCTCCGGCTCCGGCTCCGGCTCCTCTTCTTCCTGCTGCTGCCGCCGGAAACGGGGCTCAGCGACCTCCCGATTCGCCCCAAAATCTCCCCTTACGCCACCCGCTTCGAGCGCCCCCTAAACCCCACGGGCCCCCCCTTAAATAGCCTTAAACCCCCCCCAAATCCTCCCAATTCCTCCTTTGGCAACATCCCAAATAGCCCCACGAGCCCCGCTGCCCCATTTCCCCGATATCCCCCCCAAATTCCCTTCGTTGTTTTCCCCAAACCTCTCTCCGCGTCCCGCTTTGCTCCCAAAAACCTTCAGTTCCCCCAAAACCTTTAATTCTTTTTAAAAACCTTATTGCTTCCTGAGTCTTCTTACTAAGTTTTCAACCTGTGCTGTTGTTTTTACGGAAATCCTGCCCCCACCCCCAAATTTTGCCCAGAAAACCCTCGTTGTTCCCCCGTCGCCTCCTCCGTTGCCCCAATCGCCCCCCAAATCGTGTGAACTGCCCCCAAATCCCACGACCCGCCCCCCAAATCGCGTGAATCTCCCCCAAATCGCGCGCGCCGCCCCCCAAATCCCGTGAATCGCCCCCTAAATCTCATGAATTGTCCCCCCCCCGAATCACATCGCTGCCTCTCAAAATCCTGCAGTTTCCTTAATCCTGTGAATCATCCCCCAAATCCTATGAATCGTCCCCAAATCGGGCGAATCCCTCCCAAAATCCCGTGAATCGGGCCCAAACGGTATGAATCCCCTCCCCCAAATCCCGTGAATCACCCCCATGTCGTGTGAGCTGCCCCCAAATCCTACGAATCGTCCTCTAAATCTCATGAATTACCCCCAAATCACATCAATCCCTCCCAAACTCCTGTAATTTCCTAAATCCCGGGAATCGTCCCCAAAATCCTACAAATCCCCCCCAAACTGCGTGACTCGTCCCCCAAAACCCCATGAATCACCCCCAAATCCTATGAATCATCCCCAAATCAGGCAAATTCCCCCCCCAAAATCTCACGAATCACCCCCCAATGATGGGAATCCCCCCAAACTCCTGGGAATCGCCCCCAAATCGGGCAAATCCCTCCCAAAATCCTGTGACTTGTCCCCAAACCGTATGAATCCCCCCAAAATCCCGTGAATCGTCCCCAAATCGGGCAAATCCCCCCCAAAACCCCATGAATCACCCCCCCAAATCATGGGAATCCCCTTCCAAGTCCCGTGAATCATCCCCAAATCAGGCGAATCCCCCCCAAAATCCCGTGAACCGTCCCCAAATCGTATGAATTCCCCCCCCGCCCCCCAAAATCACGTGAAGCGCTCCAAATCCCCCAAACCATCCCCAAAATGCCGTGCATCGCCCCCGGAGCTGACCTGCTCCCGCTGCTGCTCCCGCTCTCCTTCTTGGCCTCCTTGTTCTGCTCCTCCGCCGGCTGCTGCGGGAAGGGGGGGGACGGCGATGAGACCCCCCCGGCACCCCAAAATTGCCCCCCGGCACCCCAAAATTACCCCCCTCGACCTCACCTGCGCCGCGGGGGCCTCGGTCGGCACCTTGGAGGGGCCGGGCTGCGCCTGGGGGGGGAGCGGAGACGTCAGAGCCGCGCGGAGGGGCCCCAAAATCCCCGTTTTAACGCTCGAAACCCCCCCGGGGGGGATCCTGGAGACCCCGAACGCGACTTCAGACAGCGCCCCCCCCCCCCGGCAACCCCAAAACCCTAAAACCGGCCCCAAAACGTCTTCAGGTGAGCGCCAGCTCTTGGGAAAACCCCCGAAACGCCTTCGGGTGACCCCAAACTGGTCTCTTAAGGGTGACAGCGTCAAGGGTAACCCGAAATTGTCCCCTCCCCCCTCCCCACGGGTGACCCCAGACCCATAAGGACCCCAATCTCGCCCACATTGAGCCCAAAACCCTAAGGGTGCCCTCCCCCCCCAAGTGACCCCAAAGCCCTACGAGTGACCCCCAAACCGCCTTCAAACTACCCCAAGTCCCCCAAAGTGTCGGCCAAGGCCCTTTCCAGCGCTTCAGGTGACCCCAAAACTCCTCAAATCCAGCCCAAATCCGTAAGGGTGCCCCCGAGCGGGCTTTAAGGGGCCCCAAACTCATCAAGTTGGCCCAAAATCCCTCCAAGTGGCCCCAAGTTCATAAGAACGGCCCCAAAACTCCTACATGTATCTCAACCTCTTCCTAAGGGAGCCCAGTTCTCCTGAAATGACCCCAAAAACCCTCCCAGTGGCCCCAAACCCCTAAGAACGGCCCCCAAATGCCTAAGAACGACCCAAGGCTCCTCTAAAGGACCCCAATCCTTCTGGAATGACCCCAAAAACCCTCCCAGTGGCCCCAAGCCCCTAAGAACGGCCCCCAAGTGCCTAAGAACGACCCAAGGCTCCTCTAAAGGACCCCAATCCTTCTGGAATGACCCCAAAAACCCTCCCAGTGGCCCCAAACCCCTAAGAATATCCCCTAAATGCCTAAAAACGAGCCAAGCTCCTGCTAAGAAACCCCAATTCTCCTGAAATGACCCCCAAAACCCTTAAAGCGGCCCCAAATCCCTACGAACGGCCCAAGCGCTTTCTAAGGGACCCCAATCCTCCCGAAACGACCCCAAAAAACCCCTGAAGCGGCCCCAAACCCCTACGAGCGGCCTCCAAATACCTAGAAATGACCCAAGCGCTTTCTAAGGGACCCCAATTCTCCCGAAACGACCCCCAAACTCCCCAAGTGGCCCCAAATGCCTAATGGGCTGGCCCCCAAAAGCCTAAAAATGACCCAAGTGCCCTCTAAAAAGCTCCAATCCTGCTGAAATTACCCCCAAAATCCTTAAGGTCCTCCAGCTCCCTAAAAATTACTCAGGCTCCCTCCCAGGGACTCCAAACCTGCCGAAATAACCCCCCAAAACTCATCCAGTGGCCTCAAATCCTTAAAAACGAGCCCAAATGCTCAAAAGTGACCCCAGCACTGTCTAGGAGACCCCAATTCTCCTGAGCTGTCCCCAAAAAGCCTTGAAGTGGCCCCAAACCCCTACGGGCGGCCCCCCAAGGCCTAAAAACAAGCCGAGCCCCCTCTGAGGGACCCCAAGCGCCCCAAAGGGGCCCCCAAAGGACCCCAACCCCCCCCCCTTCACCTCCTCCTTCTTGTAGGGCGCCTCCAGCATGGCCTCGATGACGATATCGAAGTCGTCCGACGTCATGGCGTCCGCCTGGGCCTGGCGGGGGGGGGGGGGGGTGGAAAGTGTGGGTGGGTGGTGGGGGGACATCACGGCCCCCGTTGTCGCCCCCCACCCCGTCCCAAAACCCCCTGACCCCCTCCTCCTCCTCCTCCTCCTCCTCACCCCCTCCCCAGCTCACCGGGTCCTGCAGCGGGTTCGAGCCGCCCGGCTCCATTTCGGGGCGGGTTGGGCTGGGGGGGCGCCCCCCCTCGACGGCTGGCCCGGGCGCTTCCTGGTCGGTAAAGGACGGTCACTGGCAGAGCCAAAAACGCCACGATTCGCCCCAAAACGGACAGCCCCCCCCCCCCCCAAAAAACCTCCTTTCCCCCTGCTTGGCCTCCACCTGCTCCAGAAACAACCACCTCCCCCCAACAAGCGCCCCCAAGCCCCGCCCCCTCCCCTATAGCCACGCCCCTCCCCTATAGCCACGCCCCCTCCTCTATAGCCCCCCCCCACTCTCCATAGCCCCACCCCTTCTCTATCACCCCCCCCCCGAGCCCCCTTCCCCACCTTAGGGAGCACCCCCAAGCCCCGCCCCCCACCCCAAGCCCCGAAGCCCCGCCCCCCGGCGGCCTAAGCCCCGCCCACTCACCCCCCCCCCCACCCCGCTCGAAGACCCCCCCCCCCAAAGGCGCGCGCGCGCACCCCGACCCGGTTGCGGCCCGGCCCCGCCCCCTTCGCGGCCCCGCCCCCAGGCGGCGCGCGGGGGAGGGGGAGGGGAGCGCAGCCCCGCGCAGGCGCACTTAGCCTCCCTCCCCCCCCCCACCCCCGGCACCTTCCCCGCTTCAGCTGGCGGCGCTGCTTCTCCCCCCCCCCCCAAAAAAAAAAAAACACCCGGTCCCTCCCTCCCCCTCCTCCTCCGCCGGCGCTGACGTCATCACCGGGCCCCGTGAC
This sequence comes from Struthio camelus, assembly GCF_040807025.1. NCBI lineage: Eukaryota > Metazoa > Chordata > Aves > Struthioniformes > Struthionidae > Struthio > Struthio camelus. The sequence continues at coordinate 466,920 of NC_090970.1, read as the reverse complement.
GTCCCCTTCGCGGCCCGGCGCTCACCCGGCCCCACTCGGCTGGCGGCGGCGGCGGCGGCGGCAGCGGCGGCGGCCGGACGCGGCGCTAAGATGGCGGCGGCCTCCAGAACCTTCCCCCCCCTCCCACCCCGCACTGCCCCCCCGCCGCCGCCGCCGCCGCGCAGGCGCGCGCCGCGCCCCGCCCCCGCCGCCCGCCCATTGGGCCGCGCCGCCGCCGCCCCATTGGCCGGAGCCCGCGAGGCGGTGGAAGGGAGGAAGGGGTGGGGGGGGGAAGGGAGGGGCGGGCGTGTTGTCGGCGGCGCCGCCGCTCATTGGCTGAGGAGCCGCCGAGGGCGGGGCGGCTGGCGCTGATTGGCCCGGCTGCCGGGAAGCAGGCGGGACTCGCCGGGCCCTTCCGCGCGGCGGCGGAGGAGGGGAGCGGGGTGGGCGGGGGAGGCAGCGCCGAGGGGAGAGCCCTGATTGGCCGCCCGAACGGGAGGCGGGCCGCGAGCGGCCGAGGGCCCGCTTGATTGGCTCGGGCGAGCCCGCCGCTGATTGGCTCGGAGCGCCGCGGCTCCTAGCGCTGATTGGCTGCAGCCGGCAGGGAGGGCGGGCGACGAGCGTGACCTCTACCCCCGGGAAGGGGGGGGTGTTGTTGCCACGGCAACGCGGCCTAGTCGCCGGCCGGGCCCAGCGCAGCCTGCGCTAAGATGGCCGCCCTCCTCCTCCCCCCTTACCCCCAACCCCGGCCTTCCCCAGCCGAGATGGCTCCCGCCGGCCCGAGGGGGTGCAGACATGTTGTGTGTGTGGGGGGGGGGGGAGACGGCCTCCCTCGCGCCAACGCCCCCCCGCCCACTCCCCCCCACCCCAAGTCCCCAAGATGGCCGCGGCGACGCCAAGGGTGGGTGCGAGAGCTTTATTGAGGGCGGGGAAGGGGCGAGAGTCAGAGGCCGATGGTGTAGGAGCGGCCGGTGGGGTTGTGCAGGGCCGAGCAGACGGGCGCCGTCACGGCCCACTCGTACCACACCTTCTTGGCGTTGGTGCAGCGCCAGAAGGCCACCGCCACCTCCTCGCCGGCCCGCACCGCCAGCGGCTGCTGCGGGGAGGGGGGAAACGGGCCGTGTCGGGCGGGCGACGGCCGCCCGACCGGCCGCCGAGGCCCCAAGATGGCCCCCCTCCCACCAAGCCCAAGATGGCCGCCTTCCCGTCAAGCCCAACATGGCCACCCTACTGCTAAGCCCAACATGGCCACCCTATCGCCAAGCCCAACATGGCCACTCTCCCGCCTGCTGAGGTCCCAAGATGGCCACCCTACCACCAAGCCCAACATGCCCACGCTCCTATCAAGCCCAACATGGCCACCCTACTGCTAGGCCCAACATGGCCACCCTACTGCTAAGCCCAACATGGCCACCCTATCGCCAAGCCCAACATGGCCACCCTCCCGCCTGCTGAGGCCCCAACATGGCCACCCTACCACCAAGCCCAACATGGCCACCCTCCCGCCTGCCAAGGTCCCAAGATGGCCACCCTACCACCAAGCCCAACATGCCCACGCTCCTATCAAGCCCAACATGGCCACCCTACTGCTAGGCCCAACATGGCCACCCTCCCGTCAAGCCCAACATGGCCACCGTACTGCTAAGCCGAACATGGCCACCCTCCCGTCAAGCCCAACATGCCCACCCTCCTGTCAAGCCCAACATGACCGCCCTACTGCCAAGCCCAACATGGCCACCCTACTGCTAAGACTAACATGGCCGCCCTCCCATCAAGCCCAATATGGCCACCCTACTGCTAAGCCCAACATGCCCACCCTCCAGCCAAGCCCAACACGGCCATCGTACTGCTAAGCCCAAGATGGCCACCCTCCCGTCAAACCCAAGATGGCCACCCTACCATCAAGCCCAACATGCCCACGCTCCTATCAAGCCCAACATGGCCACCCTACTGCCAAGCCCAACATGCCCACCCTACTGCCAAGCCCAACATGGCCACCCTACTGCTAAGCCCAACATGGCCGCCCTACTGCTAAGCCCAACATGCCCACCCTCCCTCTAAGGCCCGAAGATGGCCACTCTCCCTCCAAGGCCCCAAGATGGCCACCCTCCCGTCAAACCCAACATGGCCACCCTCCTGCCAAGCCCAAGATGGCTAACCTTCCTCCCAGGCCCCAAGATGGCCACCCCCGCCCCGAGCCCCCAAGATGGCCGCCCCCGGCGTCCGGGCGGTACCTTGATGGGGAAGAAGATGGGGAACCAGGAGAACATCCCCGGCGAGTGGGTCTCCGGGCGGATACCTGGGGGGGGGACATGACCTCTGACCCCGCTGCCCCCCATGACCCCTCCCCCTGACCCGCCCCCACCACCTCCCATTGGCTGCCTTCACCCCCCCCACCCCACCCATTAGCTCCTATTGACTCCCCCAGCCCCACCCCCCATGCCCCACCCACTGACCCCCCTAGTCCCAACCAATGGGCCTGCTGCCCCCCAAAGCCCCGCCCCTTCTGACCCCCACACCCAAGCCCCGCCCACTCAGGACCCCTCCACCACCCTCTGGCCCCACCCCCATCGGCTAGGCCCCACCCACATACCCCCACCCATTGGCCCACCCGGCTGACCCATAACCCCGCCCCATAGGCACAAGCCCCGCCCACTCAGTCCCCCCCACAAGCCCCGCCCCCTTCCCAACACCACAGATCCCCCCCCCCCGCCAGCTCCACCCCATGGTTTCCCCTGGGCCCGCGGCCCTGCCCCATGCTGGCCCTGCCCCCCATGCTGGCCCCGCCCCCCATGCTGGCCCCGCCCCCCGCTTGTCCCCGCCCCCACTGAGGGTGATGTCGCCGTAGAGGGTGGTCTCGAAGTAGCCGGCGAAGCCGTGCAACACCGTGTTCGTCTCCACGCGGAACGACAACCGCCGGTACCGGCTGTTGTCCTGGGCCGGGTCTGGGCGGGGCCACGTGGGGAGAAGGGCGGGAGGGGGGGCGTGGTCAGCTACGGCCCCGCCCATTCACCCCACCCGGTGACATCATCGCCAACACCCCCACCCCGAGCTCCCGGCCCGGCCTCTGCCTGGCGTTAAGGGCTGGCTGCTGGGGGGGCGGGGCCTGAGTGAAGCCACGCCCCCCATTCATAGAGCAGTGACATCACAAAGGGGCTCAGGGCACTGTCTCTAGCTGGGGGCGGGGCCTGGATGAAGCCACACCCCCATTCATAAAACAGTGATGTCACAAAGGGGCTCAGGGCACTGCTGTCTCTAGCTGGGGGTGGGGCCTGGGTGAAGCCACGCCCCCCATTCATAGAGCAGTGATGTCACAAAGGGGCTCAGGGCCCTGCTGTCCCCCAGCTGGGGCGGGGCCTGAGCAAAGCCACGCCCCCCCATAGAACAGTGATGTCACAAAGGGGCTCAGGGCACTGCTGTCTCTAGCTGGGGGCGGGGTCTGGGTGAAGCCACACCCCCATTCATAGAACAGTGATGTCACAAAGGGGCTCAGGGCCCTGCTGTCCCCCAGCTGGGGTGGGGCCTGAGCAAAGCCACGCCCCCCCATAGAACAGTGATGTCACAAAGGGGCTCAAGGCACTGCTGTCTATAGCTGGGGGCGGGGCCTGGGTGAAGCCACACCCCCATTCATAGAACAGTGATGTCACAAAGGAGGTGTGGCCACACAAGCCCCGCCCCCACAGCACGCAGCTGGGACCAGACAGGGAGGTACAGGCTGGTGTGGGAGGGAGGCCCCGCCCCCCCGTGGGCGTGTCCCCCGCAGCCCCACCTCTCCCCCCACAGTGGGCGTGGCAGCGGGAGGCCCCGCCCCCTCACCTGGGTTGGGGTGGCTGAAGGCGAAGCAGGGCTGGGGCGGGGCCAGCTGGTGGAAGTTGTGCAGCCGCACCACGTAGGGCATCTCGAACTGCGCCTGCCCCCCGGCCGCCCCACGCGTCAGGGCGGGGGGCGAGGGGGCCGCCCCGCGCCCCTCCGGCCTGCCCCACGCCCGCCCCCCCCCCCATAACCGCCCCACGGCCTCCCACCTGCCCCATAACCATCTCGTGGTCTCCAGCTTGGCCCATCACCACCTCATGGTCTCCTACCTGCCCCATAACCATCTCGTGGCCTTCCAGCCTGCCCCATCACCACCTCATGGTCTCCTACCTGCCCCATAACCATCTCGTGGTCTCCAGCCTGCCCCATAACCACCTCATGGTCTCCTACCTGCCCCATAACCACCTCGTGGCCTCCAGCTTGCTACATCACCACCTCATAGTCTCCTACCTGCCCCATAACCACCTCCTGGCCTTCCAGCCTGCCCCATAACCACCTCCTGGCCTTCCAGCCTGCCCCATAACCACCTCGTGGCCTTCCAGCCTGCCCCATCACCACCTCGTGGCCTTCCAGCCTGCCCCATCACCACCTCATGGCCTCCCACCTGCCCCATAACCACCTCGTGGCCTTCCAGCCTGCCCCATAACCACCTCGTGGTCTCCAGCTTGCTCCATCACCACCTCGTGGCCTCCTACCTGCCCCATAACCACCTCGTGGTCTCCAGCTTGCTCCATCACTACCTCATGGTCTCCTACCTGCCCCATAACCACCTCATGGCCTTCCAGCGTGGCCCATAACCACCCTACAGCCCCCAACCTGCCCCATAACCATCTCGTGGTCTCCAGCCTGCCCCATAACCACCTCATGGTCTCCTACCTGCCCCATAACCACCTCGTGGCCTCCAGCTTGCTCCATCACCACCTCATGGTCTCCTACCTGCCCCATAACCATCTCGTGGCCTTCCAGCCTGCCCCATAACCACCTCATGGTCTCCTACCTGCCCCTTAACCATCTCGTGGCCTTCCAGCCTGCCCCATCACCACCTCATGGTCTCCTACCTGCCCCATAACCATCTCGTGGTCTCCAGCCTGCCCCATAACCACCTCGTGGTCTCCTACCTGCCCCATAACCACCTCGTGGCCTCCAGCTTGCTCCATCACCACCTCATAGTCTCCTACTTGCCCCATAACCACCTCCTGGCCTTCCAGCCTGCCCCATAACCACCTCGTGGCCTCCTACCTGCCCCATAACCACCTCGTGGCCTCCTACCTGCCCCATCACCACCTCATGGCCTTCCAGCCTGCCCCATCACCACCTCATGGCCTCCCACCTGCCCTATAACCACCTCGTGGCCTTCCAGCCTGCCCCATAACCACCTCATGGCCTTCCAGCTTGCTCCATCACCACCTCGTGGCCTCCTACCTGCCCCATAACCACCTCATGGCCTTCCAGCCTGCCCCATAACCATCTCATGGCCTTCCAGCGTGGCCCATAACCACCTCATGGCCTTCCAGGCTGCCCCATAACCATCTCATGGTCTTCTACCTGCCCCATAACCACCTCATGGCCTTCCAGCGTGGCCCATAACCACCTCATGGCCTCCTACCTGCCCCATAACCATCTCATGGCCTTCCAGCGTGGCCCATAACCACCCTACAGCCCCCAACCTGCCCCATAACCATCTCGTGGTCTTCCCCCTACCCCATAACCACCTCGTGGTCTCCACCCTGCTCTGTAACTGCCCCACTGTCTCCAACCTGCCCCATAACCATCTCATGGCCTTCTAGCCTGCCCCATAACCACCCTACAGCCTCCAACTTGCCCTGTAACCATCTCATGGTCTCCAGGCTACCCCGTAACTACCCCATGGCCTCCCACCTGCCCCATAACCATCTCATGGTCTCCAGCCTGCCCCATAACTACCTCATGGTCTCCAACCTAACCCATAACTGCCCCACAGCCTCTGATCTGCCCCGTAACTGTCTCAAGGTCTCTAGCTTGCCCCATCACCAGCTCATGGCCTTCCACCTGCCCCATAACCATCTCATGGCCTCCAGCCTGCCCCACAACTGCCCCTCGATCTCCAGCCTGCCCCATAACCATCTCATGGTCTCCAGCCTGCCCATAACCAGCTCATGGTCTCCAGCCTGCCCCATGGTCTCCACCCTGCTCCATCACCACCCCACGGTCTCCAGCCTGCCCCACGGTCTGCGACCCGCCCCACCGCCGCCCCACGCTCCGCCCCGTGCCCCATTGCCCCCGGCCGGCCCCCCACGCACCTCGGGGTCGCGGTCGCGCTCCCGGCAGGCCCGCACCTCGTTGTAGAGCTTGGAGGAGGAGATGGGCGCCAGGAAGGACGTGTAGGTGCAGGGGATGCTCACGCCCCCGGCTGTGGGGCGGCGGCGTCAACCCCAGCCCCACGGCGCTGCCCCACGGCACCCTCAGCCTCTCCATCCCAGCCCCACGGACCCCTCCCAGCTCCTCCGGCCCAGCCCCACGGCCCCCAGCCTGGCCCCACAGCTCCCAGCTCCCCCAGCCTGGCCCCACGGCCCCATCCCAGCCCCACGGCCCCCAGCCTAGCCCCATAGCCCCCAATCCAGCCCCACGGCCCCCAACCCCAGCCCCATAACCCAGACCCCAGTCCCACGACCCCCATCCCAGCCCCATAGCCCCCAATCCAGCCCCACGGCCCCCAACCCCAGCCCCATAACCCAGACCCCAGTCCCACAACCCCCATCCCAGCCCCATAGCCCCCAATTCAGCCCCACAGCCCCCATCCCAGCCCCACGGCCCCCAACCCCAGCCCCATAACCCAGACCCCAGTCCCACGACCCCCATCCCAGCCCCATAGCCCCCACCCCAGCCCCATAGCCCCCAATCCAGCCCCATGACCCCCATCCCAACCCCATAGCCCTCAATCCAGCCCCGCAACCCCCAGCCCCAGCCCCACGACCCCCATCCCAGCCCCATAGCTCCCAATCCAGCCCCACGGCCCCCACCCCAGCCCCGCGACCCCCAACCCCAGCCCCACGACCCCCATCCCAGTCCCACGACCCCCATCCCGGCCCCACAGCCCCCAACCTGGCCCCACAGCCCCCAACCCAGCCCCGCAACCCCTACCCCCAGTCCCCCGGCCCCCAACTCCAGCCCCACAACCCCATCCCAGCTCCATAGCCCCCAACTCCAGCCCCACGGCCCCTAACCCGGCCCCACGGCCCCCAACCTCAGCCCCACGGCCCCCATCCCAGTCCCACGACTCCCATCCCGGCCCCACAGCCCCCAACCTGGCCCCCCAGCCCCCACCCCGGCCCCATGACCCCCAACCCAGCCCCGCGACCCCATCCCAGCTCCATAGCCCCCAACCCCAGCCCCACGGCCCCTAACCCGGCCCCACGGCCCCCAACCTCAGCCCCACGGCCCCCAGCCCCAGCCCCACAACCCCATCCCAGCTCCATAGCCCCCAACCCCAGCCCCGCGACCCCCAACCCCAGCCCCACAGGCCCCAACCCCAGCCCCATAGCCCCCAATCCAGCCCCCCGGCCCCTAACCCGGCCCCACAACCCCCACCCCCAGCCCCACAACCCCATCCCAGCTCCATAGCCCCCAACCCCAGCCCCGTAGCCCCCAACCTCAGCCCCACGGCCCCTAACCCGACCCCACAGCCCCCAACCTCAGCCCCCCGGCCCCCCACCCCAGCCCCCCGGCGCCACCTTTGAGGCAGGGCTGGGCGCCGTCCAGGCACTCGGGCGACAGCTCGTTGTCGCCGAAGGAGCCCAGCAGCTCGGAGACGAGCAGGTCGGCGCCCTCGGGCGCCCGCCACTCGCGCATGTCGCGCGGCACCACCGTCACCTGCCCGCCCCACTCCTCGTACTGCCAGCTCTCCAGCCTGGGGGGGGGACGGGGACAGGCGCACGGGGCGCTGGGTGCCACCGCCGCACCACCCGCCCGCCCGCCCGCCCGTCCCGCGGTCCCGGGGCTGCGGCGCGGTGCTGGCGGGTGTTGCAAGCTCCTATGGGGTGCTATGGGGTGCTGCAGGCTTCTATAGGGCGCTATGGGGTGCTGTAGCATGCTACGGGGTACTACGGGGTGCTGCAGGCTCCTACAGGGTGCTATGGGGTACTGCAGCATGCTTTGGGGTGCTACGGGGTGCTGCAGGCTCCTACAGGGTGCTATGGGGTACTGCAGCATGCTTTGGGGTGCTACGGGGTGCTGCAGGCTCCTACAGGGTGCTATGGGGTACTGCAGCATGCTATGGGGTGCTACGGGGTACTGCAGGCTCCTACAGGGTGCTATGGGGTGCTGCAGCATGCTATGGGGTGCTATTGGGGTGCTGCAGGATCCTACAGGGTGCTATGGGGTACTGCAGCATGCTATGGGGTGCTATTGGGGTGCTGCAGGGTCCTTACAGGGTGCTATGGGGTACTGCAGCATGCTATGGGGTGCTATTGGGGTGCTGCAGGATCCTTACAGGGTGCTATGGGGTACTGCAGCATGCTATGGGGTGCTATTGGGGTGCTGCAGGGTCCTTACAGGGTGCTATGGGGTACTGCAGCATGCTATGGGGTGCTATTGGGGTGCTGCAGGGTCCTACAGGGTGCTATGGGGTACTGCAGCATGCTATGGGGTGCTACGGGGTGCTGCAGGCTCCTACAGGGTGCTATGGGGTGCTGCAGCATGCTATGGGGTGCTACGGGGTGCTGCAGGCTCCTACAGGGTGCTATGGGGTGCTGCAGCATGCTATGGGGTGCTACGGGGTGCTGCAGGCTCCTACAGGGTGCTATGGGGTGCTGCAGCATGCTATGGGGTGCTACGGGGTGCTGCAGGCTCCTACAGGGTGCTATGGGGTACTGCAGCATGCTTTGGGGTGCTATTGGGGTGCTGCAGGGTCCTTACAGGGTGCTACGGGCTGTTATGGGGTGCTACTGGGGGCTGCAGGCTACTACGGGGTGCTATGGGGTGCTTCAGGCTTCTATAGGGTGCTATGGGGTGCTATGGGGTGCTGCAAGCTCCTACAGGGTGCTACGGGGTGCTGCAAGATGCTATGGGGTGCTATGGGGTGCTACAGGGTGCTGCAGGCTCCTACAGGGTGCTATGGGGCTGCTGTAGGCTGCTATGGGGTCCTACGGGGTGCTGCAGGATGCTACGGGGTGCTGCAGGGTCCTTACAGGGTGCTATGGGCTGCTATGGGGTGCTACTGGGTGTTGCAGGCTGCTATGGGGTGCTACTGGGTGCTGCAGGCTCCTACAGGATGCTATTGGGTGCTGCAGCATGCTATGGGGTGCTATGGGGTGCTGCAAACTCCTATGGAGTGCTATGGGGCACTAAGAGGTGCTGCACGCTGCTATGGGGCGCAATGCGGTGCTATGGGGTGCTACAGAGTGCTATGGGGCATGGTAGGATGCTACAGAGTGCTGCACGATGCTATAGAGTGCTACAGGGTGCTACAGGGTGCTACAGGGTGCTGCACACTGCTATGGGGCGCAATGGGGTGCTATGGGGCGCAATGGGGTGCTATGGGGCACGGCAGGATGCTGCAGGGTGCTATAGAGCGGTACGGGGTGCTACAGGGCGCTATGGGGCACTACGAGGTGCTACAGGGTGCTGAACGGTGCCACGGGGTGCTATGGGGTGCTACAGGGCGCTATGGGGCACAGCATGCCCACTGGCGTCCCGACGGCGCTGGGGCTCAGGGAGCCGCCGCGGGGCACGGGGAAGGGGGCGCTACGGGGTGCAGCAGGGCCACTGGCGTCACGACGGCGCGGGGGCTCAGCGGGGCGATCTGCGGGGCAGGTGGGGGGGGGGGAAAGGGGTCAGGGGGGAGGTTATGGGGCGCCGTGGGGCAACTCACGTGACGACGGCGTTGGGGTTCTTCTCCACGGCGTAGACGCGGACCCGCCGGGCCGCCTGCCGGGCCGCCCGCAGCGCCGCGTTCACCAGCGGCCCCCGCCCGGCCCCCAGCACCATCACCACCCTGGGGGGGCCGGGGGGGGGGGAAGTTAGGGGGCTGCCCCACGGCGGCGGCTGGGGCGGGGGGAATCCGGAGAGGGGAGGAGGGTTGTGGGGCGGCCCGGAAAGGTGGGGAGTTCCAGGTGGGGGTCGTAGAAGGGGGATTTGGGGCGTCCCGTAGGAAGCTGGGGGTTCTGGGGTGCCCCATAGCGCTCCGTGGGGCACCCCATAGGGCTCCAGGGGCCCCAGGGTGCCCCATAGGGCTCTGTGGGGCACCCCATAGCAGGCAAAGACCCCCCAGGGTGCCCCATAGCAGACAGGGACCCCAGGGTGCCCCACAGGGCTCCGTGGGGCACCCCATAGAAGACAGGGACCCCAGGGTGCCCCATAGCGCTCCGTGGGGCCCCCCATAGAAGACAAGGACCCCAGGGTGCCCCACAGAGCTGCAGGGACCCCCCCAGGGTGCCCCACAGGGCTCCGTGGGGCACCCCATAGAAGACAGGGACCCCAGGGTGCCCCATAGGTCTCCAGGGACCTCAGGGTGCCCCATAGCAGACAGGGACCCCAGGGTGCCCCATAGGGCTCCGTGGGGCACCCCATAGAAGACAGGGACCCCGAGGTGCCCCATAGGGCTCCGTGGGGCACCCCATAGAAAACAAGGACCTCAGGGTGCCCCATAGAGCTCTGGGGACCCCACATGCCCCACAGCAGACAAGAACCCTAGGGTGCCCCATAGGGCTCCAGGGACCCCGAGGTGCCCCATAGGGCTCCATGGGGCACCCTATAGAAGATGGGGATCCCAGGGTGCCCCATAGGGCTCCAGGGACCCCAGGGTGCCCCATAGAAGACAACAACCCTAGGGTGCCCTATAGGGCTCCGTGGGGCACCCCATAGGAGACAAGGACCCCAAGGTGCCCCATAGATCTACGTGGAACACCCCATAGAAGACAGGAACCCTGGGGTACCCTATAGGAACCCGGCTGCCGTGGGGCACCCCACAGGATACAGAGAGCCTAGGGTACCCCATAGGAACCTGGGTGCTGTGGGGCCCCCTATATGAAACAGGAACCCCGGGGTGCCCCATAGGGCTCCGTGGGGCGCCCCACAGCAGACAGGACCCCCGCGGTGCCCCACAGGGCTCCGGGCGCCGTGGGGCGCCCCACGGCAGCACCCGCGGGCGCTGGGGACACTCACTGCACGTTGGTGTCCTTCTCCTCCTCGGGGACGCGGTCCAGCAGGCACCTATAGATCGCCTGGGGGGGGGGGTGGATATGGGGGTCAGGGGGGTGGGGCCATGCCCAGGCCCCACCCCCCAGCTCCAGGCCCCGCCCCCAGCTCCAGGCCCCACCCACCTGCTGGTACTGGGAGTATTTGATTGGGTCTTTCTCGAACACCTCGTAGGTCTGCGACTCCAGGTTGTCCATCAGGGGCTGGGCAAGGGGGGGCGGGGTCAGAGAAGGCCACGCCCCTCTAGCCCCGCCCCACTCGGGTGGCCACGCCCCTCGGCATAGCCACGCCCCCCTCCTGACCCTTCCCTTTAGCTGTAACCTCCTGTAATGCTCTCTTTGGAGCCCGCCCCCCTCAATGAGGCCACGCCCCCTCGACCCTGGCCACGCCCATCGACCCTGGCCACGCCCCCAGGTCTCGGCCACGCCCCTTTCTCTTAGCTCCACCACCCATCATTGTACCTCTGCCCCAACCCACACCTGCACCCCATAATTACCCCGCCATACGCCACCTCACAGCCTGGCTCCGCCCCCCTCAGCCTCGACCACGCCCCCGGACCTTAGCCACGCCTCCGGGCGTTGGCCACGCCCCCTATTCATAGCTCCACCCCCATCCTTGCCGCAGTTCTATCCTACTGGACACCCCAAACCTGTAACTGGTCCTACAGCCTGGCTCCGCCCCCCAGGTCTTGGCCCCGCCCCTATGCTTTAGCCACGCCCACACGCTTTAGCCACGCCCCCTCTTCATAGCTCTTCCCCCATCCTTGCTGCAGCTCTGACCTAATGGACACCCGTACCCTATAGCTACCCCCCAGGCAGCGCTGCCCCTGCAGCCTGGCTCCACCCCCCCAGGGCTTAGCCACACCCCCAGGGATTGGCCACGCCCCCAGGCATTGGCCACGCCCCCTCTTCACAGCTCCACCCCCCATCCTTGCCGCAGTTCTGCCCTAACAGCCAGCCCCCTCCTAGCACTGCTGCCCCCTGCAGCCTGGCTCCGCCCCCTGGGGCTTAGCCACGCCCCTAGGCCTTAGTCACGCCCCCAGGCATTGGCCACGCCCCCTCTTCACAGCTCCACCCCCCCATCCTTGCCCCAGCTCTGCCCTAACAGCCAGCCCCCTCCTAGCACTGCTGCCCCCTGCAGCCTGGCTCCGCCCCCCGGGGCTTAGCCACGCCCCCAGGCCTTAGCCACGCCGCCAGGCCTTAGCCACGCCCCCAGGCCTTAGCCACGCCCCCTCTTCACAGCTCCAACCCCCCCGTCCTCGCCCCAGCTCTGCCCTAACAGCCAGCCCCCTCCTAGCACTGCTGCCCCCTGCAGCCCGGCCCCGCCCACCCCGCCTTGGCCCCGCCCCCGGGGCCCGGCCCCGCCCACCTGGAGGGGGGACTGCAGGTAGTCCTCGTAGCCGCGGGCGAAGAGCTCGTAGGCGGAGGGCGGGGGCCGGTTCTGGCTCAGGTACTCCAGGTACTGCAGGTAGGCGCCCAGGGGCTTGCCGCCGTGGTGGGGGGCGCCCCACACCACCACCTGCACCTCCAGCTGCGGGGGGGGGGGGGGGGGGAGAGCGGCCGGGGGTCAGGGGCTGCCCCACGGCGCCGGCGGGGACGGCCTGCGCGTGGGGTAGGGCACGGGGGATGGCCCATGGAGACCCCTGCCCCACGGCAGCGGGGCTACGGACGGCCTGCGTGTGGGGCAGGGCATGGGGGATGGCCCATGGAGACCCCTGCCCCACGGCAGTAGGGCTGGGGACAGCCTGGATGTGGGGCAGAGGGTGGGGGCTGCCCCATGGAGACCCCTGCCCCACGGCCGTCCCCCTGCCCTACAGCTGTGGCCAGGATGGTCTGGATGTGGAGCAGGGGCTGCCCCATGGAGACCCCTGCCCCATGGCACTGGGGCTGGGCATGGCCTGGATGTGGAGCAGGGCATGGGGGCTGCCCCATGCAGACCCCTGCCCCATGGCAGTGGGGCTGGGGACACCCTGGATGTGGGGCAGGGCATGGGGGCTGCCCCATGCAGACCCCTGCCCCATGGCAGTGGGGCTGGGGACAGCCTGGATGTGGGGCAGAGGGTGGTGGCTGCCCCATGGAGACCTCTGCCCCATGGCAGTGGGGCTGGGCATGGCCTGGATGTGGAGCAGGGCATGGCGACTGCCCCATGGAGACCTCTGCCCCATGGCAGTGGGGCTGGGGACAGCTTGGATGTGGGGCAGAGGGTAGGGGCTGCCCCATGGAGACCCCTGCCCCATGGCAGTGGGGCTGGGGACAGCCTGGATGTGGGGCAGGGCATGGGGGCTGCCCCATGCAGACCCCTGCCCCATGGCAGTAGAGCTGGGGACGACCTGCGTGTGGGGCAAGGCATGGGGGATAACCCATGGAGACCCCTGCCCCATGGCAGTGGGGCTGGGGACACCCTGGATGTGCAGCAGAGCGTGGGGGCTGCCCCATGCAGACCCCTGCCCCACGGCCGCCCCCCTGCCCCACAGCTGTGGCCGGGACGCCCTGGATGTGGGGCAGGGCATGGGGGCTGCCCCATGCAGACCCCTGCCCCATGGCAGTGGGGCTGGGGACAGCCTAGATGTGGGGCAGGGGGTGGGGGCTGCCCCATGGAGACCCCTGCCCCACGGCCGTCCCCCTGCCCCACAGCTGTGGCCGGGACGGTCTGGATGTGGGGCAGGGCAGGGTGGGGGCTGCCCCATGGAGACCCCTGCCCCACGGCCGCCCCCCTGCCCCACAGCTGTGGCCGGGACGCCCTGGATGTGGGGCAGGGGCTGCCCCATGGAGACCCCTGCCCCATGGCAGCGGGGCTGGGGACGGCCTGGATGTGGGGCAGGGCATGGGGGATGGCCCATGGAGACCCCTGCCCCCGGCGATCCTCTGCCCCATGGCAGTGGGGCTGGGGATGCCCTGGATGTGGGGCAGGGCATGGGGGATGCCCCATGGAGACCCCTGCCCCTGGCAATCCTCTGCCCCATGGCAGTGGGGCTGGGGACGGCCTGTGTGTAGGGCAGGGCATGGGGGATGCCCCATGGAGACCCCTGCCCCATGGCAGTAGGTCTGGGGACAGCCTGGATGTGGAGCAGGGCATGGGGGCTGCCCCATGGAGACCTCTGCCCCATGGCAGTGGGGCTGGGGACAGCCTGGATGTGGGGCAGAGGGTGGGGGCTGCCCCATGCAGACCCCTGCCCCATGGCAGTGGGGCTGGGGACACCCTGGATGTGGGGCAGAGGGTGGGGGCTGCCCCAGGGAGACCCCTGCCCCATGGCAGTGGGGCTGGGGACACCCTGGATGTGGGGTAGGGCATGGGGGCTGCCCCATGCAGACCCCTGCCCCATGGCAGTGGGGCTGGGGACACCCTGGATGTGGGGCAGAGGGTGGGGGCTGCCCCAGGGAGACCCCTACCCCATGGCAGTGGGGCTGGGGACGGCCTGGATGTGGGGCAGAGGGTGGGGGCTGCCCCAGGGAGACCCCTACCCCATGGCAGTGGGGCTGGGGACACCCTGGATGTGGGGCAGGGCATGGGGGCTGCCCCATGCAGACCCCTGTCCCATGGCAGTAGGTCTAGGGACAGCCTGGATGTGGGGCAGAGGGTGGGGGCTGCCCCATGCAGAGCTCTGCCCCATGGCAGTGGGGCTGGGGACACCCTGGATGTGGGGCAGAGGGTGGGGGCTGCCCCATGCAGAGCTCTGCCCCATGGCAGTGGGGCTGGGGACACCCTGGATGTGCGGCAGAGGGTGGGGGCTGCCCCAGGGAGACCCCTACCCCATGGCAGTGGGGCTGAGGACAGCCTGGATGTGGGGCAGGGGGTTCAGGGCTGCCCCACGGCGCCCCCACGGCGGACCCCCGCCCCCCCAGCCCCACGGCGGCCCCCCCCCACCTTGAGGAGGCGGAAGACGAGGCGCTGGTGCAGGCGGGACAGCACGGGGAAACCCTTCTTGTTGGTGAGGAAGATGGCGGTGGGCAAGATGGCCGCCTTCACCGGCTCCCCCAGCCACCGGTCGATGGCCGCCGCCGACGGCAGGTCCGCCCCCACCTCCAGGGCTGGGCCGGGACCGGGGGGCGGGGTCAGGGCTCTAGGCCCCGCCCACTGTGTCCTGTCCCCGCCCACTGCGTCCTGGCCCCGCCCACTGCATCCTGGCCCCGCCCCCAAGGGGCTTCCCCACCACCACCTTTCCCTCACAGCAGGTTCCCCCACCTCTGTGGCCATAAGCCCCGCCCCCAGGCCCTTGGCCACACCCCCAGGCCCTTGGCCACGCCCCCAGGCCCCGCCCCCTTGTTTCTACCACTTTCTCTCTCCTTCCTGGCACTGGCTCCGCCCCCCAGGCCTCTAGGCCCCGCCTCTGAGCACCCTTGGCCCTGCCCTGGCCCCGCCCACTGCACCCTGGCCCCGCCCCCAAGGGGCTTCCCCCCTACCTTTCCCTCACAGCAGGTTCCCCCACCTCTGTGGCCATAAGCCCCGCCCCCAGGCCCTTGGCCCCGCCCCCACTGTCACAGCCCCACCCCCTTGCTACACTGCCCCGCCCCCAGCATTCTGCTACTTCTCCCTCCTCCCTAGCACTGGCCCCACCCCCAGGCCTCTTGGCCACGCCCCCGATCCCCATGGCCCCGCCCACCAAGGGGCTCCCCCTTGCCTGCAGCCTTTCCCACCCCCCCCCGGCACAGGCCCCGCCCCCAGGTCCTTAGCCCCGCCCCCACTGCCCACAACCCCCTCCAGGGTTCTGCCACCCCCCAGGCCATTGGCCCCGCCCCCTGGGCCTCTTGGCCACGCCCACCTCACCCTGGCCCCACCCACTGAGGACACACCCACCCCCCCATCACTGCCAACTTCCCCTCCCTGCAGTCACATGGCCGCAGGCAGGGCCCTGGCCCCGCCCCCTGGCCCCTTAGCCCCACCCCCAGCCCCTTAGCCCCGCCCCCTGGCTGCCCTGGCTCCAGGGTTCTGCCACCACCCCCCTCCACCCCGGCACTGGCCCCGCCCCCCTTGGCTCCACCCTCTAGGTGCTGGCCCCGCCCCCAGCCCCTTGGCCCCGCCCCCTTGGCCCCGCCCCCCGCTCACCCACGCCCACGCGCTTGTTGTAGTCGCAGAGGGTGCGGAAGTTGTGCCACCTGCGGGGGGGGGGGACAGGTTCGGGGGGGCGCTGCTGCCCCACGGCCGCCCCCCCGAGGGCCCCAAACGCCCCCCCCCGGCCCCACAACCGCCCCCGACGCCCCCCCGAGGGCCCCAAACGCCCCCCCCCGGCCCCCCAACCGCCCCCGACGCCCCCCCCGAGGGCCCCAAACGCCCCCCCCGGCCCCACAACCGCCCCCGACGCCCCCCCGAGGGCCTCAAACGCCCCCCCAAGACCCTCTCAGACCCCCAATGACCCCCCCAGGGCCACCCCCCGCCCCCCAAGTGCCCCAAACACCCCCCCAAGACCCTCTCAGACCCCCAATGACCCCCCCAGGGCCACCCCCCGCCCCCCAAGTGCCCCAAACACCCCCCCAAGACCCTCTCAGACCCCCAGTGACCCCCCCCAGCACCACCCCCAGCCCCCCAAATACCGCCCAAGACCATCTCAGACCCCCAGTGACCCCCCCCAGGGCCACCCCCCGCCCCCCAAATACCCCCCCAAGACCATCTCAGACCCCCAGTGACCCCCCCAGGGCCACCCCCCGCCCCCCAAATACCCCAAGACCCTCTCAGACCCCCAATGACCCCCCCAGGGCCACCCCCAGCCCCCCAAATACCCCCCCAAGACCCTCTCAGACCCCCAATGACCCCCTGCACCACCCCCAGCCCCCCAAACACCCCCCCAATACCAGCCCCAGCCCCCCAATGACCCCCCCAGGGCCACCCCCAGCCCCCCAAGTGCCCCAAACACCCCCCAGGACCATCTCAGACCCCCAATGACCCCCCCAGCACCACCCCCTGCCCCCCAAATACTCCCCCAAGACCATCTCAGACCCCCAATGACCCCCCCAGCACCACCCCCAGCCCCCCAAGTGCCCCAAACACCCCCCCAGGACCATCTCAGCCCCCCAATGACCCCCCGCAGGCCCCCAAGCGCCCCGTAGCCCCCCCCCCGCGCCCCTCACCAGAGCCAGGTCCGCTCCTCGGCGGCCCCCTCGGGCCCCCCCTCGAGCGCCTCGTTGCCGATCACGTCGTCCCGCGCGTCCTCGGGCGCCAGCAGCGGCACCCGCACCCAGAACTGGGCGCCCCGCCGTCACCGCCCGCCCCCAAACCGCCCCCGAGCCCCTTCCCAGCGGCTCCTAGGGTGCCCCAGGCCCCTCCCAGCACTACCAAGCACCCCCCCAGCGGCTCCCAGTGCCCCCAAGCACCCTCCCAGTGCCCCCCCAGTGGCTCCCAGTGCCCCCAAGCCCCTTCCCAATAGCTCCTGGGGTGCCCCAGTCCCCTCCCAGTATTCCCAAGCACCCTCCCAGTGCCCCCCCAGTGGCTCCCAGTGCCCCCAAGCCCCTTCCCAATAGCTCCTGGGGTGCCCCAGGCCCCTCCCAGTGCCCCCAAGCACCCTCCCAGTGCCCCCCCCAGTGGCTCCCAGTACCCCCAAGCCTCTTCCCAGCGGCTCCTAGGGTGCCCCAGGCCCCTCCCAGCACTCCCAAGCACCCTCCCAGTGGTTCCCAGTGCCCCCAAGCCCCTTCCCAGTGGCTCCTAGGGTGCCCCAGGCCCCTCCCAGCACTCCCAAGCACCCTCCCAATGGCTCCCAGTGCCCCCGAGCACCCTCCCAGTGCCCCCCCAGTGGCTCCCAGTACCCCCAAGCCCCTTCCCAATAGCTCCTGGGGTGCCCCAGTCCCCTCCCAGTATTCCCAAGCACCCTCCCAGTGCCCCCCCAGTGGCTCCCAGTACCCCCAAGCCCCTTCCCAATAGCTCCTGGGGTGCCCCAGGCCCCTCCCAGTGCCCCCGAGCACCCTCCCAGTGCCCCCCCAGTGGCTCCCAGTACCCCCAAGCCTCTTCCCAGCGGCTCCTAGGGTGCCCCAGGCCCCTCCCAGCACTCCCAAGCACCCTCCCAGTGGTTCCCAGTGCCCCCAAGCCCCTTCCCAGTGGCTCCTAGGGTGCCCCAGGCCCCTCCCAGTACTCCCAAGCACACTCCCAGCGGCTCCCAGTGCCCCCGAGCACCCTCCCAGTGCCCCCCCAGTGGCTCCCAGTACCCCCAAGCCCCTTCCCAGCGGCTCCTAGGGTGCCCCAGGCCCCTCCCAGCGCTCCCAAGCACCCTCCCAGCGGCTCCCAGTGCCCCCAAGCACCCTCCCAATGGCTCCCAGTACCCCCAAGCCCCCTCCCAGCACCCCCTAAGTGCCCTCCCAGCAGCTTCCAGCACCCCCAAGTGCCCTCCCAGTGGCCCCAAGCATCCTCCCAGTAGCTCCCAGCGCCCCCAAGCACCCTCCCAGCGCCCCCAAGCACCCTCCCAGTGGCTCCCAGTGCCCCCAAGCACCCTCCCAGCGCCCCCAAGCACCCTCCCAGTGGCTCCCAGCGCCCCCAAGCACCCTCCCAGCGGCTCCCAGCGCCCCCAAGCACCCTCCCAGCGGCTCCCAGCGCCCTCCCAGCTCACCATGGCGCTGTGGTGGCCGGTGTGGAGGTGGGCGCAGAGCACCCGGGCCAGGTTGGGGTTGTCGGCCTGCGTCAGGGGCACCAGGAAAGCGGGGAGCCCCAAGTACGCCCCGAAATTCAGCTCCTGCAGCATGGCCTGGGGCCGGGGCCGGCCGTCAGCGGGGCCGGGGGTGGAGGTGGCACCCCGAATCCGTCCCCCGTCCCCCGCTCCCGGCACTCACGGCCTCCGAGTTCCTGCGCACGTGCTCCAGCGGCGAGTCGGGCCGGATCCAGGGCGAGAGCTTGCCCACGATGAGGGTGTTCCAGTCTGGATGGCGATGGTGGTGGTGGTGGGGGGGGGAATCAGTGTTATGGGGGGGGCCCACAGCACCCTGGGGGTCCCCAGGGTGCCCCACGGTGCTGTAGGAGGACCCCGGGGTGGTTTAGCGCAGTATGGGAGGGATCCCTGGGCTGCCCCACGGCGCTATGGGGGAGGTCTAGGGGTGCTTCAAGATCTTCTAGGGGTCACTGGAGCACCCCACAACACTATGGGAAGGTCTGGGGGGGGCCTCAAGGCCCTTTGGGGGTCCCTGGGGTGCCTCACAGCACTATGGGGGGTGTCTAGGAGTGCCCCACAGTGCTATATGGGGGTCCAGGGGTGCCTCAAGGCCTTCTAGGGGTCCCTGGGGCACCCCACAGCACTATGGGGTTCAGCCTCAAGACCCTCTGGGGGTCCATGGGGTGCCCCACAGTGCTATGGGGGGGTCTACAGGTGCCTCAAGACCCTCTGGGGGCCCATGGGGTGCCCCACAGCGCTATGGGGGGGGTCTAGAGGTGCCTCAAGGCCCTTTGCGGGTCCCTGGGGCACCCCACAGCACTATGGGAAGGTTGGGGGGGGCTCTCAAGGCCCTCTGGGGGTCCCTGAGGCACCCCAGGGTGGCACACGAGGGGGTCTAGGGGTGCCTCAAGACCCTCTGGGGTCCCTGGGGTACCCCAGAGTGCTGTGGGGGGGTCTAGAGGTGCCTCAAGACCCTCTGGGGGTCCCTGGGGCACCCCACAGCACTATGGGGGGGTCCCTAGGGTGCCTCAAGACCCTCTGGGGGTCTCTGGGGTGCCCCACAGTGCTATGGGGGGGATCTAGAAGCCCCCCACAACCCTCTGGGGGTCCCTGGAGCACCCCACAGCACTATGAAGGGTCTAGGGGTGCCTCAAGACCCTCTGGGGGTCCCTGGGGTGCCCCACAGCGCTATGAGGGGGATCTAGAAGCCCCCCACAACCCTCTGGGGGTCCCTGGAGCACCCCACAGCACTATGAAAGGTCTAGGGGTGCCTCAAGACCCTCTGGGGGTCCCTGGGGTGCCCCACAGCACTATGGGGGGGTCTAGAAGCACCCCACAACCCTCTGGGGGTCCCTGGGGTGCCCCACAGCACTATGGGGGGGGTCTAGAGACCCCCTACAGCCCTCTGGGGGTCCCTGGAGCACCCCACAGCACTATGAAGGGTCTAGGGGTGCCTCAAGACCCTCTGGGGGTCCCTGGGGTGCCCCACAGCGCTATGGGGGGGTCTAGAAGCCCCCCACAACCCTCTGGGGGTCCCTGGGGCACCCCACAGCACTATGGGGGGGGTCCAGAGACCCCCCCCAACCCTCTGGGGGTCCCTGGAGCACCCCACAGCACTATGGGGGGGTCCCTAGGGTGCCTCAAGACCCTCTGGGGGTCCCTGGGGTGCCCCACAGCGCTATGAGGGGGATCTAGAAGCCCCCCACAACCCTCTGGGGGTCCCTGGAGCACCCCACAGCACTATGAAGGGTCTAGGGGTGCCTCAAGACCCTCTGGGGGTCCCTGGGGTGCCCCACAGCACTATGGGGGGGTCCAGAGACCCCCTACAGCCCCCTGGGGGTCCCTAGAGCACCCCACAGCACTATGAGAGGTCCAGGGGTGCCTCAAGACCCTCTGGGGGTCCCTGGGGTGCCCCACAGCGCTATGGGGAGGGGTCTAGAGGCCCCCCACGGGGGGGGGGGGCAGGGGGCGCCTCACCGCGGCCGGAGAGCAGCAGGTCGGAGCGGGTCTGGGGTCCCGGGCGGGAGCGGGCCGGCTCCAGGGTGAACTCCCGCCGGTAGCGGGGGTGGAAAACCGGCATGCACAGGAAGTCGAACCTGCGGGTCAAAGGTCAAAGGTCAGCGAGGAGGGGGGTCAAAGGTCAGCGAGGAGGGGGTCAAAGGTCAGGCGGCGCGGCCTACCTCCACGTGCTTCCTCTCTCCCACACGCCCCCCCCCCCTAAAATGGCGGAGGGGAAGGGTCGCACTCACCCCTGCCGGGCTACGGCCCCCAGGGCGCCGGCCACCTCCGGCACGCAGCCCAGGTCGCGGCCGCTGGACACGCGAGCCGTCCCGGCCGCCCCCGGCCCGGCCGCCGCCGCCATCGCTGCCGCCCGTCCTCCTCCTCCTCCTCCCGCGCGCCTCCAGCCAATCGCCGCGCGCCGCCCGCCCGCGCCTCGGCCAATCGCCGCGCGCCGCCGCGGCTCGGACCCGCCCCCCTTCCCGCCTCGCTGCCGCCTGTCAATCGCCGCCGGGGGGGGGGGCTCGGCCAATCGCCGCGCGCCGCCGCGGTTCGGACCCGCCCCCCCTTCCCGCCTCGCTGCCGCCTGTCAATCGCCGCCGGGGGCTCGGCCAATCGCCGCGCGCCGCCGCGGTTCGGACCCGCCCCCCCTTCCCGCCTCGCTGCCGCCTGTCAATCGCTCCGCCCCCGCCGTTCTCCTCCCGCCTCTGCGGCTCAGTCCCGCCCTCTTGGTCCCCGCCGGCCAATCGCCGCGCGCCTCTGCTCCTCGGACCCGCCTCTCGCTGGCCCTCGTCAATCGCCGCGCGCCTGCCAATCGCCGCGCGCCGCCCGCCCGCGCCTCGGCCAATCGCCGCGGTTCGGACCCGCCCCCTTCCACCTCTCTGCCACCTGTCAATCGCAGCCAGCGGCTCGGACCCGCCCCCCTCACTGCCACCCGTCAATCACCTCCCAGCTCTCCACTCAGTCCCGCCCCCTTGGCCCCCACCAGCCAATCACCACACGCCTCTGCAGCTCGGACCCCGCCCCCTTTTTTGGGCTTTTATTGGGGTCACGGGGGGGTCCAGGGGTCACCGGACAGGGGTCACGGGGTCAGGAGCCCGAAGCAGGGGGTCGTGGGCTGCCCCAGGGGCGGGGTCAGCGGGGTCAGAGGTCACCGCCGAGGTCAGAGTTCGCGACCTGGGTCAGGGCCGGTGTCGCTGGGGTCGCGGGGTCACGGGTCACCACTGGGGTCGTGAGGTCACAGGTCACCGCCGGGGTCGGAGGTCGCCGCCGGGGTCAGAGTTCACGACCCCGGTCACCGTCGGGGTCGCAACCAGCGGCGGTCGGGGGTCGTCACCAGGGTGGTTGCCAGGGCGGTCGGGGGTCATCGCCGGGGTCGTCGCAGGTCGTTGCCGGGGTGGTCGCCAGGGTCGTCGCTGCGGCGGTCCGGAGGTCGTTGCCACGGCAACCGGGGGGGAGGTCATGGCCGTGGCGGTCGCCAGGGCTGTCGCCGGGGCGTTCGGGGGTCGTCTCTGGGGTCATCGCTGAGGTCATCGCCGGGGCGTTCGGGGGTCGTCACTGGGGTCGTCGCCGCGGCAGTCGGAGGTCGTCGCCGGGGCGTTCGGGGGTCGTCACCGGGGTCGTCGCCGCGGCAGTCGGAGGTCGTCACCGGGGCGGCTGGGGGGGGGTCATCGCTGGGGTCGTCGCCGCAACAGTCAGAGGTCGTCGCCGGGGTGGCCGGGGTCGTCACTGGGGTCGTCGCCACGGCACTCAGAGGTTGTCACCGGGGCGGCCGGGGGTCATCGCCGAGGTCGTCGCCGGGGCAGTCGGAGGTTGTCACCGGGGCGTTCGAGGGGTCATCGCTGAGGTCATCGCCGAGGTCGTCGCCGGGGCGGTTGGAGGTTGTCACCGGGGTGACCGGGGGGGGTCATCGCTGGGGTCGTCGCCGCAACGGTCAGAGGTCATCGCCGGGGCGGCCGGGGTCGTTGCCGGGGTCGTCGCCGGGGTCATCGCCAGGGCGGCCGGGGTCGTCACTGTGGCGGTTGGAGGTCGTCGCCGGGGCGGCCGGGGTCGTCGCCGGGGCGGCCGGGGTCATCGCCGTGGTGGTTGGAGGTCGTCGCCGGGGTCATCGCCGGGGTCATCGCCGGGGCGGCCGGGGTCGTCACCGTGGCGGTTGGAGGTCGTCGCCGGGGTCGTCGCCGGGGCGGCCGGGGTCATCACCGTGGCGGTTGGAGGTCGTCGCCGGGGCAGCCAGGGTCGTCACCAGGGTCGTCGCCGGGGCAGCCGGGGTCGTCGCCAGGGCAGTCGGAGGTCGTCGCCGGGGTCGTCGCTGGGGCGGCCGGGGTCATCACCGTGGCGGTTGGAGGTCGTCGCCGGGGCGGCCAGGGTCGTCGCCGGGGCGGCCGGGGTCATCGCCGTGGCGGTTGGAGGTCGTCGCCGGGGCGGCCGGGGTCGTCGCCGGGGTCATCGCCGTGGCGGTTGGAGGTCGTCGCCGGGGCGGCCGGGGTCGTCGCCGGGGTCGTCGCCGTGGCGGTTGGAGGTCGTCGCCGGGGCGGCCGGGGTCGTCGCCGGGGTCGTCGCCGTGGCGGTTGGAGGTCGTCGCTGGGGCGGCCAGGGTCGTCACCAGGGTCGTCGCCGGGGCAGCCGGGGTCGTCGCCAGGGCAGTCGGAGGTCGTCGCCGGGGCGGCCGGGGTCGTCGCCGGGGTCATCGCCGTGGCGGTTGGAGGTCGTCGCCGGGGTCGTCGCCGGGGCCGTCGCCGGGGGACCGGAGCTGGCGCAGGGCCCAGCGCCGCTGGCGGGCCAGCTGCCGCAGGCGGCCGTACTCGCGGGCCAGGGCGCCGAAGCCGGGGCCCAGCGCCCCGAAGGCCCCCAGCGCCGCCCGCGCCGCCCCCAGCTCCGCCTCGGCCCGGCCCAGCGCCTCCTCCAGCGCCGCCCTGCCGGGGGGGCACAGGCCGCCGTCAGCCCCGGCCCGCGCCCGGCACGGGGACGCGGCGGGGGACGCGGCTCTGTCACCCGCGGGGATGGGGACACGGGGGGGAACGTGGCTGTGTCACCCATGGGGACATAGGGGACGGGGAGGGGACGCGGCTCCGTCACCCGCGGGGACGGGGAGGCGGGGGGCACCCACCGGATGACGCGGTGCGCCTCCACCTTCTCGGCGGGGTACGTGTCCAGCAGCAGCGTCAGCTCCTCCAGCCTGCGGGGAGGCGGCGGGTGGCACGGGGACACCCGGTGGCACGGGGACGCGGCGGGTGGCGCGGCTGTGACGTCCCGGGGGGGTTGGCGGGACCCCAGGGTTGGCGTGACCGCCATCTCGGGGGGCGGCAGGGTTGGCGTGACCGTGTCCCCGGGGTTGGCGTGACCCGGGGGGGTTGGCGTGAGCCGAGAGGGTTGGCGTGACCGTGTCCCCGGGGTTGGCGTGACCTGGGGAAGGGGGTTGGCGTGACCGTGTCCCCGGGGTTGGCGTGACCCGGGGGGGTTGGCGTGACCCGGGGGGGTTGGCGTGACCGTGTCCCCGGGGTTGGCGTGACCCGGGGGGGTTGGCGTGACCCGGGGGGGTTGGCGTGACCGTGTCCCCAGGGTTGGCGTGACCCGGGGAAGGGGGTTGGCGTGACCGTGTCCCCGGGGTTGGCGTGACCCGGGGGGGTTGGCGTGACCGTGTCCCCGGGGTTGGCGTGACCCGGGGAAGGGGGTTGGCGTGACCATGTCCCCGGGGTTGGCGTGACCCGGGGGGGTTGGCGTGACCATGTCCCCGGGGCTGGCGTGACAGTGTCCCCGGGGTTGGCGTGACCTGGGGGGGTTGGCGTGAGCCGAGAGGGTTGACGTGACCGTGTCCCCGGGGTTGGCGTGACCCGGGGAAGGGGGTCGGCGTGACCTGGGGGGGTTGGCGTGACCGTGTCCCCGGGGTTGGCGTGACCCTGGGGAGTTGGCGTGACCGTGTCCCCGGGGTTGGCGTGACCCAGGGGGGTTGGCGTGACCCTGGGGAGTTGGCGTGACCGTGTCCCCGGGGTTGGCGTGACCTGGGGAAGGGGGTTGGCGTGACCGTGTCCCCAGGGTTGGCGTGACCCGGGGGGGTTGGCGTGACCGTGTCCCCGGGGTCGGCGTGACCCGGGGGGGGTGGGTGGACGCGACGCGGCGCGGCCGGGAGGGCGAGAGGGGTTGGCGCGCGCGCGCGCCCCTGACCGGATCTTGAGCAGCATGGCGGCTCCCTTGGCCTCCAGGTAGTCGGCGCGGCGCCGGTCGAGGGGCGCCTGGGCCCCCAGGCGCTGCTCGCGGGCCAGGCGCCCCAGCAGCTCCCCGCAGCGGCCCAGCGCCTGGCGGGAAGGCGTGACGGTGGCGGCGTGACGGTGGCGTGAGGGTGGGGGGGGGGAGGTGGGGAGGGGGGCGCCCTCACCTGCGGGTAGGCCCCGCGCTGCCGCTCCAGCAGCTCGGCCAGCTCCCGCCCGCGCGCCTGGGCCCGCCGCAGCCGCCGCCGCTCGCCCGCCACCGCCTCGCCCACGTCGCCGCCGCCGCCGCCGCCGTGGTAGCTGCGCAGCTCCAGCACCTCGTCGCGCAGGCGCCGCTCCAGCTCGGGCAGCAGCCGGGCCCGCACCTCGGCCCGCTCCTGGCCGGGGAGAGGGGCGGCGGGGTTGGCGCCCGGACGCCTGGGCCCCTCGGGGAGCGGGGGGAGGGGGGACGCTTACCTGGGCGGGGGGCAGGAGCGGGGCCAGGGCGGCGGGCGGCAGGGCCAGGTCGCGGCGCAGCTCCGCCAGGTCCAGGGCGCGCGCCAGCGCCGCCGGGAACTGCCGGGGGCTTGGCGTGACCCTTCCCAGAGTGCCCTGGGCTTGGCGCCACCCTTCCCAGCATGCCCCGGGGTTGGCATGACCCTTCCCAGCACCCCCTGGAGTTGGCGTCACCCTTCCCAGCAGGCCCCGGGGTTGGCGCCCCCCCTTCCCAGCATGCCCTGGGATTGCCGTCCCCCTTCCCAGCATGCCCCGGGGTTGGCGCCACCCTTCCCAGCACCCCCTGGGATTGCCGTCACCCTTCCCAGCAGGCCCCGGGGTTGGCGTCACCCTTCCCAGCACGCCCCGGGGTTGGCGTCACCCTTCCCAGCACCCCCTGGGATTGCCGTCACCCTTCCCAGCACCCCCCGGGGTTGGCGTCACCCTTCCCAGCACCCCCTGGGGTTGGCGCCACCCTTCCCAGCACCCCCTGGGGTTGGCGCCACCCTTCCCAGCACCCCCCGGGGTTGGCGTCACCCTTCCCAGCACCCCCTGGGATTGCCGTCACCCTTCCCAGCAGGCCCCGGGGTTGGCGCCCCCCTTCCCAGCAGGCCCCGGGGCCGGGGCGAGGCCGCCGGGACCCTCACCGTGTCGTCGCGGGCGGGGGGCTCGCACGCCGCCTCCTGCAGCAGCCGCCAGACGCTCTCCCAGCGCAGCCAGGCCCCGCGCTGCGCCTGCAGCTCCGCCTCCGCCTGCCGGCGCCGTCCCTCCGTCACCCCCGACGTCCCTCCGTCACCCCCCGACGTCCCTCCGTCACCCTGACATCCCCCCGTCACACCCCGCGCCGTCCCTCCGTCACCCCCCGACGTCCCCGATGTCCCTCCGTCACCCCCCGACGTCCCTCCGTCACCCTTGATGTCCCCCCGTCACCCTGACGTCCCCCCGTCACCCTGACGTCCCCCCGTCACACCCCGCGCCGTCCCCCCGTCACCCCGACGTCCCCGATGTCCCTCCGTCACCCCCGATGTCCCTCCGCCACCCCGACGTCCCCAATGTCCCTCTGTCACCCCCCGACGTCCCTCCGTCACCCCCCGACGTCCCTCCGTCACCCTTGATGTCCCTCCGTCACCCTTCGATGTCTCTCCGTCACCCTGACGTCCCCCTGTCACACCCCGCGCCGTCCCTCCGTCACTCCCTGATGTCCCCGACGTCCCTGTCACCCCCCGACGTCCCTCTGTCATCCTTGATGTCCCTCCGTCACCCCCCGACGTCCCTCCGTCACCCCTCAATGTCCCTGATGTCCCTCCGTCACCCCCTGACGTCCCCGATGTCCCTCCGTCACCCCCCGACGTCCCTCTGTCATCCTTGATGTCCCTCCATCACCCCCCCGACGTCCCTCCGTCACCCCCGATGTCCCTGATGTCCCTCCGTCACCCCCCGATGTCCCCGATGTCCCTCTGTCACCCCCCGATGTCCTTCTGTCACCCTCGATGTCCCTCCGTCACCCCCTGACGTCCCCGATGTCCCTCCGTCACCCCCCGACGTCCCCGATGTCCCTCCGTCACCCCCCGATGTCCCCGATGTCCCTCCGTCACCCCACCTCCCCCGGCTCCCTCCATCGCCCCCGTGCCCCCCCCCCCGGCCCCGTGCCCCTCCATCTCCCGCGTCCCCCCGCCGTGTCCCCACCTGCTCGAGCTGCTGCCCCAGGCCCCGGCCGAGCCCGTCGGGCCCCAGGGCGGCGCTCAGGCCCCGCAGCAGCCGCGCCAGCCCGGGGTTGGCCCGCAGCTCCTCGGGGGTGGCCCCGCCTGTTTGGGGAGGGGGAAACGAGATTCGTTAGCCCCCCTCCTTCGTTAACCGCCCCCCCCCCCCCCCCCCACCGTCCCCTCCACCGGCCTGCGTACCTGGCAGCGGGAGCTCAGCCCGCGGCAGCCCCGCTTCCAGCGCCATCGCCTGCAACGGGACGCGCCGGGTCACGCCAACCCCCCCTCCCCGTACCCACAGTGCCCCTCTCCCCCCCATACAGCCCCCCCCCAGGGCCTGGCCCCCTCTATATGGTCCCTGTCTTCCCCATATGGTCCCCCCAGGCCCTCTCCCCCTCTATATGGCCCCTGGCCCCCCCATATGCTCCCTTCTCCCCCCCATACAGCCCCCCTCAGGGCCTGGTCCCCTCTATATGGCCCCTGGCCCCCCCCATATAGCTCTTCTCTCCCCCATATAGCCCCCCCCAGGGCCTGGTCCCCTCTATATGGCCCCTGGCCCCCCCATATGCTCCCTTCTCTCCCCCATACAGCCCCCCCCAGGGCCTGGCCCCCTCTATATGGCCCCTGCCCCCCCATAGAGACCCATTCAGGGCTTGTCCTGCCCATATAGCCCCTGTCCCTCCTCATTTAGCACCCCCCCCAGGGCCTGTCACACCCCATATGTCCCCTGTCCACCCCCATATAACCCCCCCCGGGCCTGTCCACCCCCCATATGGCCCCTGTCTTCATCATACAGCCCTCCCTAGGCCTGTCTACCCCCTCATATGACCCCTGTGCCCCCTATATGGCCTGTCCCCCACCTATATGGCCCCTCTCCCCCCCTATATAGCACCTCCCAGGGCCTATTCCCCCCCATATGGCCCCTGTTCCTCCCATACAGCCCCCCCCCAGGGCCTGGCGCCTTCTCTATGGCCCCTGTGCCCCCCATATGGCCCCCCCCATACCTTGTCAGACCCTATATGGCCCCTGTCTTCCCCCCATAGCCCCCCCCAGGGCCTATTCGGCCCCCCATATGGCCCGTGCCCCCCCCATAGCCCCCCCAGGGCCTATTCTGCCCCCCATACAGCCCCCCCCAGGGCCTGGCCCCCTCTCTATGGCCCCTGTGCCCCCCATATGGCCCCCCCATAGCCTGTCACCCCCTATATGGCCCGTGTCCCCCCCCATAGCCCCCCCAGGGCCTGTCCGCCCCCCATTATGGCCCCTGGCCCCCTCTTTACCTCACCCCCAGGGACTCGCCCCCCCATACGACCCGTCCCCCCACCCCAAAATGACGTCACCTCCCCAAAACGACGTCACCTCCCCCAAAACGACGTCTTCCCTCGCCCCACACGGCCGTTACCCGCCGCGAGACGCCGCCAACGGCCGCCCGAGCCCGCGCGCCGCGCCTCAGCGCGGAACACCCGCCCCCCTCCCTCGTCGGGCCAATGGGAGCGAGACGGGGGAGGGCGAAGCCGGGCAGCGGCCAATAGGACGCGGGGAGAGGCGGGGCGCGGCCGCCCGGAGCGGAGCATGCGCGGTGTGTGGAGGAGCGCGGGGGGAGCTCTTCCCGCCGTGCGCCCCGCGCATGCGCAGTGCCGATAGGGCGAACGCTGCTCGGCGCGGCGCGCATGCGCAGTGAGGGTGGGGGGCTCCGCTGTCGCCGTGCCGACGGCGCATGCGCAGCGCCCGCTTCGGCTCCCCTTCCCTCCCGCGCGGGCGCGTTCACTCTGGCCCCTAATGATGGAAGATGCCCGCAGAGGGCCCCCAGGCGCCCGGCGCAAGAAAGAGACGCTGAAATAAGGACTGTACAAACAAGGGCTTGTGTTCGGCAGCCGGCAACACCCCGCCGGAGGCCCGCCCAGCCCGCGCTCACTCGTCCTTCTCCTCCTTGATCTCCACGAAAGGGTCGGGGCCGGGCGCGGGGGCGGCGTAGCCGGGGTCGTAGAGGTGTGGGGGCAGGCGGCGGACCTCGGCGGAGGGCAGGCGGTCGGAGGGGGGGCCGTAGACGCGGTTGGGCTTGGCGCCGTGGCGGGCGCCGGCGTCGAGGCGGTAGCAGAGGCGGGTGAGCGGGGCGGCTCGGAAGCGGGGCGACCGCGCCACCCACAGCCCCGGCTCGCCCGCCCCGTCCTCCTCGTCCGACATGAGCTCCTCCGTGGCCCCGGCCCAGAGGCGCCGCTCCGCCGGGCCCAGCAGCCTCGCCGCCCCCGTCCGGTTGGCGAAGAGCTGGTGACGGGGGGACGGTGTTGGGGACGGCGCGATGGCACCGCGTCCCCCGTCCCCCGTCCCCCGTCCCCTTACCCGGTAGCGGCGGCTCCGCAGCTTCTTCTCCTCTCGCTCGCGCAGCCCCTTGCGGGGGTCCAGGGCGTTGCGGTACTCGCGGCGCTTGGTCAGGAAGTAGGCGACG
Organism: Struthio camelus; assembly: GCF_040807025.1. Taxonomy (NCBI): domain Eukaryota; kingdom Metazoa; phylum Chordata; class Aves; order Struthioniformes; family Struthionidae; genus Struthio; species Struthio camelus. Next base: position 437,571 of record NC_090970.1, on the reverse strand, counting down.
CAGGCGCCTGCGGGGACGGAGGGGACATGGGGGACATCGGGGATGTTGGGGACATCAGGGACATTGGAGACATCAGGGATGTTGGGGACATCAGGGACATCGGAGACATCAGGGATGTTGGGGATGGGGGTCATCAGGGATGTAGGGGACGTTGGGGACATCAGGGACATTGGGGGCATCGGGGACGTTGGGGATGGGGGAACATCAGCGACATTGGAGATGTTGGGGACATCACGGATGTTGGGGACATCAGGGACATTGAGGATATCAAGGATGTTGGGGACATTGGGGACATCAGGGACATTGGGGATGAGGGACATCAAGGACATTGGGGACATTGGGGATGTTGGGGACATTGGGGATGGAGGGACATCAGGAACGTTGGGGATGTTGGGGATGTTGGGGACATCAGGGGCATTGGGGATGTTGGGGATGAGGGACATCAAGGACATTGGGGATGTTGGGGATGTTGGGGACATTGGGGATGGAGGGACATCAGGAACGTTGGGGACGTTGGGGATGTTGGGGACATCGGAGACATTGGGGATGTAGGGGACATTGGGGACATCAGGGACATTGGGGATGTTGGGGACATCAAGGACATTGGGACATCGGGGACATTAGGGATGTCGGGGATGGGGGGACATCAGGGACACTGGGGACATCAGGGATGTTGGGGATGTTGGGGACATTAGGGGTGTTGGGGACATCGGGGACATCAGGGATGGTGAGGTGGAGGGACATTAGGGACATTGGGAATGGAGGGGACATTGGGGACATCGGGGACATTGGGGACTTTGGGGACATTGGGGCTGGGCAAGGGATGAGGGGACAGATAGGGACAGCAGGATGGGCAAGGGACACCAAAGATGGACACCAGCGACGGACAAGGGACACCAGGATGAACAGGAGACACCAGGGATGGACAAGGGACACCAGGGATGGACAGAAGACACCAAGAATGGACAAGGGACACCAAGAATGGACAAGGGACACCAGGGATGGACAAAGGACACCAGGGATGGACAAGGGACACCAGGATGAACAGGAGACACCAGGGATGGACAAGGGACACCAGGGATGGACAGAAGACACCAAGAATGGACAAGGGACACCAGGGATGGACAAGGGACACCAGGATGAACAGGAGACACCAAGGATGGATGAGGGGCACCAGGGATGGACAGGAGACACCAAGGATGGACAAGGGACACCAGGGATGGAGTGGAGACAGGGGACACCGGAGACGGGCAGGGGACATCGAGGCCAGGCAGAGGACCTGGGGACAGGGAGGGGACAGTCTGGGGACCTCGGGGACCCGCTCTCACCCTTGAGCTCCTTGTCGGCGTAGCGCTGCTGGCCGGGGCCCAGCTCTTGCCTCAGTTTCTCCAGGAGGAACTTCACCACCCCCATGTTCCATGGGGACTTGATGCTGGGGGGGGGGGGGGACACGGGGACGTCACCTGGACGCCTGGGTCCCATACAGACATCTAGGTCCCCACCCGGACGCCTGGGTCCCTTCCCAGGCGCCCGCTCACCTCTCGGAGCCGTTGAACCTCTTCTCGTTGGCCACGTGGTTGTGGACGTTGTGCACCAGCTTCTGGGGGGGGGAGGGCGGCGGCGGGGGCAGCGGGTGTCACCTGCCTGTCCCCACCCCATGTTCCCACCCCACATGTCCCCCATGTCCCACCGTCTGCCCACCTGTGCCTCCACCCCACGTGTCCCCACTCCGTGTCCACCTGTGACTCCACCCCACGTGTCCCCATGTCCCTCCGAGTCCCCCATGTCCCCTCCCCATGTGTCCCCATGTGTCCCCACTCCGTGTCCGCCTGTGACTCCACCCCACGTGTCCCCATGTCCCCCCACATCCCTTGTGTCCCCACTCCGTGTCCACCTGTGACTCCACCCCACGTGTCCCCATGTCCCTCCGAGTCCCCCGTGTCCCCTCCCCATGTGTCCCCATGTGTCCCCACTCCGTGTCCGCCTGTGACTCCACCCCACGTGTCCCCATGTCCCCCCACATCCCTTGTGTCCCCACTCCGTGTCCACCTGTGACTCCACCCCACGTGTCCCCATGTCCCTCCGAGTCCCCCGTGTCCCCTCCCCATGTGTCCCCACTCTGTGTCCACCTGTGACTCCACCCCACGTGTCCCCATGTCTCTCTGCATCCCCACGTGTCCCCACTCTATGTCCACCTGTGACTCCACCCCACGTGTCCCCATGTCCCTCCGAGTCCCCCATGTCCCCTCCCCATGTGTCCCCATGTGTCCCCACTCCGTGTCCGCCTGTGACTCCACCCCACGTGTCCCCATGTCCCCCACATCCCTTGTGTCCCCACTCCGTGTCCACCTGTGACTCCACCCCACGTGTCCCCCGTCCCTCCGCATCCCCCGTGTCCCCACCCCATGTGTCCCCACTCTGTGTCCACCTGTGACTCCACCCCACGTGCCCCCATGTCCCTCCGCATCCCCCGTGTCCCCTCCCCATGTGTCCCCATGTGTCCCCACTCCGTGTCCGCCTGTGACTCCACCCCACATGTCCCCCGTCCCTCCGCATCCCCCGTGTCCCCACCCCATGTGTCCCCACGTGTCCCCACTCCCTGTCCACCTGCGTCCTCACCCCACGTGTCCCCGTGTCTCCTCTCATCCCCCGTGTCCCCACTCCGTGTCCACCTGTGACTCCACCCCACGTGTCCCCACGTCCCCCCACGTCCCCCCTCACCGACAGCACCAGGTCCCGCTTGCGCCGGGCACTCCGGGGCCCCTGGGCCGGGCCATGGCGGGGGACGGCGGGGACAGGTGATGCCTCCTCGTCCCCCTCGGCCACTGGCGCCGGGGGGCAGGACGGTGGGGCCGGGGGCCCCGTGCCGGCCACCGCCGCCCCCAGCTGCCGCAGCTCCTCGATGACCACCCGCACGCCTTCAGCCTCCTCTTCCTCCTCCTCCTCCTCTTCCTCCTCCTCCTCCTCGGCCACCGGCGGCGGTGGCACCTCGGGGACGAGGGGGTCCCCGCGCCGCAAGGCGGCCACCTCCTCCTCCAGGCGCCGCAGGGCCTCCCCGTTGGCCTTGGCCATGGCCACCGCGGCCTCGGCCAGGCCGGCCATCTTCTCCACCCGCTGGTAGAGGAGGTGGAGGAGCTGCTCCGTCCCCCCCGGCGGCTCCCGCTTGCACACGCAGCACGTGGCCTCCTTGACGTCCGGGGGGGAGAACAAGATGGTGGCGCTGAAGGACATGGCGGCCCTAGGGTGGAGGGCTAGCGGCGGGGACGAGGTGTGGGAGCCATGATGGGTGATGGCTGGGGGGCGGGTTAAGGAAGACGCCCGGCTGGGGGGCCGCCGTGGGGTGGGTTGACTCATCTCACGCTGGTGGGAACCACATTGCGATGAAGGACCAGCAGGCGTGACCCACGGTGGCTCTCTTTGGTCTACAACCCCTTGACGTGACCCACAGTGGGCTGAAAGACCCATTGGTGTGACCCATGGTGGATGTTTTTGGCCTACAACTCATTGGGGTGACCCACAGCAGGATGGAGGACCTCTTGCTATGACCCCTGGAGGGTCTCTTTGGTCTACAACCCATTGACACGACGCATGGTGGGGTGAAGGACCCCTTGGAATGACCCATGGTGGCTGATGGACCCTTGGCCATGACCCATGGTGGGTCTCTTTGGTCTATGACCCTTTGATGTGACCCACAGTGACTTGAAGGATCCATTGGCATAACCTGTGGTGGCTTGAAGGACCTCTTGCCATGACCCATGGTGGCTCTCTCTGGTCTACAACCCCTTGGCGTGACCCACGGCACCTTGCAGGACCCCTTGGCGTGACCCACGTTGGCTCTCTCTGGTCTACAACCCCTTGGCGTGACCCACGGCACCTTGCAGGACCCCTTGGCATGACCCACGTTGGCTCTCTCTGGTCTACAACCCCTTGGCGTGACCCACGGCACCTTGCAGGACCCCTTGGCATGACCCACGTTGGCTCTCTCTGGTCTACAACCCCTTGGCGTGACCCACGGCACCTTGCAGGACCCCTTGGCGTGACCCATGGTGCCTTGCAGGACCCCTTGGCATGACCCATGGTGGCTCTCTCTGGTCTACAACCCCTTGGCGTGACCCACGGCACCTTGAAGACCCCCTTGGCATGACCCACGTTGGCTCTCTCCAGTCTACAACCCCTTGGCGTGACCCACGGCACCTTGCAGGACCCCTTGGCGTGACCCACGACGCCTTGCAGGACCCCTTGGTGTGACCCATGGTGGCTCTCTCTGGTCTACAACCCCTTGGCGTGACCCACGGCACCTTGCAGGACCCCTTGGCATGACCCACGTTGGCTCTCTCTGGTCTACAACCCCTTGGCGTGACCCACGGCACCTTGCAGGACCCCTTGGCGTGACCCACGACGCCTTGCAGGACCCCTTGGTGTGACCCATGGTGGCTCTCTCTGGTCTACAACCCCTTGGCGTGACCCACGGCACCTTGCAGTCCCCCTTGGCGTGACCCACGACGCCTTGCAGGACCCCTTGGTGTGACCCATGGTGGCTCTCTCTGGTCTACAACCCCTTGGCGTGACCCACGGCACCTTGCAGGACCCCTTGGCATGACCCACGTTGGCTCTCTCTGGTCTACAACCCCTTGGCGTGACCCACGGCACCTTGCAGGACCCCTTGGCATGACCCATGGTGGCTCTCTCTGGTCTACAACCCCTTGGCGTGACCCACGGCACCTTGAAGACCCCCTTGGCATGACCCACGTTGGCTCTCTCCAGTCTACAACCCCTTGGCGTGACCCACGGCACCTTGCAGGACCCCTTGGCGTGACCCACGACGCCTTGCAGGACCCCTTGGTGTGACCCATGGTGGCTCTCTCTGGTCTACAACCCCTTGGCGTGACCCACGGCACCTTGCAGGACCCCTTGGCATGACCCACGTTGGCTCTCTCTGGTCTACAACCCCTTGGCGTGACCCACGGCACCTTGCAGGACCCCTTGGCGTGACCCACGGCACCTTGAAGACCCCCTTGGCATGACCCACGTTGGCTCTCTCTGGTCTACAACCCCTTGGCATGACCCATGACGCCTTGCAGGACCCCTTGGTGTGACCCATGGTGGCTCTCTCTGGTCTACAACCCCTTGGTGTGACCCACGGCACCTTGCAGGCCCCCTTGGCGTGACCCGGGCTGGGACCCACGCGGGTGCAGGGGACCCATGAGGACGCATGTCATGAGCTGGGGACCCCCCCCACCCCCGCTCCCAGCAGGCCTTGCGGGCGGCTCGTTAGCGTGTGTGCTAACGAAGGGGGGGGGGGCGCGTGTGCAGCCGTGTACCAGCCGTCCCGCCCCCGCCGCGCGCCCATTGGCTGCCCCGATCGGCCAATCAGGGGTGGCGGAGTGGGGGGGGGACCAAGGGGGGGTGACGGGGGGACGAAGGGACCCGGCGCTTTTCATGGCCGGCGGCGGCCATCTTGGGCCGGTCACACGGGAACCCTGGTGTGACACGGGACATGTCACCTCCAGGGGACATGGGACATGTCACCCTAGTGCAACACAGGACATGTCACCCCCATGCGACACAGGACATGTCACCCCCGTGTGATATGGGACATGTCACCTCCATGGGACACGGGAACCATCGTGCAACATGGGACATGTCACCTCCATGAGACACGGGACATGTCACCTCCATGGGACCTGTCACCTCCAGGGGACATGGGACATGGGAACCATCGTGCAACATGGGACATGTCACCTCCATGAGACACGGGACATGTCATCTCCATGGGACCTGTCACCTCCATGGGACATGGGACATGTCACCTCAATGTGACACGGGACCTGTCAACTCCAGGGGACATGGGAACCATCGTGCAACACGGGACATGTCATCTGCAGGGGACACGGGACCTGTCACCTCCAGGGGACATGGGAACCATCGTGCAACATGGGACATGTCACCTCCATGCGACACAGGACATGTCACCTCCAGGGGACATGGGACATGGGAACCATCGTGCAACATGGGACATGTCACCCCCATGCAACACGGGACATGTCACCTCCATGGGACCTGTCACCTCCAGGGGACATGGGAACCATCGTGCAACACGGGACATGTCACCCCCATGCAACACGGGACATGTCATCTCCATGTGACACGGGACATGTCACCTCCAGGGGACACGGGACCTGTCACCTCCAGGGGACATGGGACATGTCACCTCAATGTGACACGGGACCTGTCAACTCCAGGGGACATGGGAACCATCGTGCAACATGGGACATGTCACCTCCATGCGACACGGGACATGTCATCTCCATGTGACACGGGACATGTCACCTCCAGGGGACACGGGACCTGTCACCTCCAGGGGACATGGGACATGTCACCTCAATGTGACACGGGACCTGTCACCTCCAGGGGACATGGGAACCATCGTGCAACATGGGACATGTCACCTCCATGCGACACGGGACATGTCACCTCCATGGGACATGGGACATGGGAACCATTGTGCAACACGGGACATGTCACCCCCATGCAACACGGGACATGTCACCTCCATGGGACATGTCACCTCCAGGGGACATGGGAACCATCGTGCAACATGGGACATGTCACCCCCATGCAACACGGGACATGTCACCTCCATGGGACATGTCACCTCCAGGGGACATGGGACATGTCACCTCAATGTGACATGGGACCTGTCACCTCCAGGGGACATGGGAACCATCGTGCAACATGGGACATGTCACCTCCATGCGACACGGGACATGTCACCTCCATGGGACATGGGACATGGGAACCATTGTGCAACACGGGACATGTCACCCCCATGCAACACGGGACATGTCATCTCCATGGGACATGTCACCTCCAGGGGACATGGGAACCATCGTGCAACATGGGACATGTCACCCCCATGCAACACGGGACATGTCACCTCCATGGGACATGTCACCTCCAGGGGACATGGGACATGTCACCTCAATGTGACATGGGACCTGTCACCTCCAGGGGACATGGGAACCATTGTGCAACATGGGACATGTCACCCCCATGCAACACGGGACATGTCATCTCCATGGGACCTGTCACCTCCAGGGGACATGGGACATGTCACCTCAATGTGACACGGGACCTGTCACCTCCAGGGGACATGGGAACCATCGTGCAACATGGGACATGTCACCTCCATGTGACACGGGACATGTCATCTCCATGGGACATGTCACCTCCAGGGGACACGGGACATGTCACTCCCCGTGTGACACAGGATATGTCACCCCAATGTGACACGGGACATGTTACCCTAGCGTGACACGGGACGCGTCACCCCCATGCGACACGGGACACGGGAACCCCCGTGCGACATGGGACACGTCACCCCCCCCACGCGACACGGCACACATCCCCCGCGTGCCACACGGCACACGCCAAAGTCACGCGTGACCGACCCGGCTGCCTCCCAGACCCCACGTGGGTCACGCCAACCCCCCCCCAACCCCGGCGCCCCGTGTGCACACGCCAAGCCCCCCCCGCATCCCGCACACGCGTGTGCTGCCCCCCCCCCCGGCGCGGCGAAGGATACGGCGGGCCCGGGCGGCGCTCGGCGGGGCTGGCGTGTGCGCGCGGGGCCGGGGACACGCGTGCCCGCCCCCCGGCCGCCCCCATTGGCGGGGCGCCGGGCACACGTGTTGCACACGGCGGGGCCCCGCCAGGGGCGTCGCCGCACCCGGCGGCCCGGGGCCCGGCGCACACGCGTGTCCGGTGGTCCCCTCTCCTGCGGGGGGGCCTCCCCCGGCGCACACGCGTGTCCCCACTGCGTCCCCTTTGCACACGCGTGTCCCCCATATCCCCTCCTTGCACACGCGTGTCCCCACTGCGTCCCCTTTGCACACGCGTCCCCCCATATCCCCTCCTTGCACACGCGTGTCCCCACTGCGTCCCCTTTGCACACGCGTGTCCCCCCACATCCCCTCCTTGCACACGCATGTCCCCCCTGCGTCCCCTTTGCACACGCGTGTCCCCCATATCCCCTCCTTGCACACGCGTGTCCCCACTGCGTCCCCTTTGCACACGCGTGTCCCCCCACATCCCCTCCTTGCACACGCGTGTCCCCCCACATCCCCTGCTCGCACACGTGTGTCCTGTGCTCGTGTCCCCCCACCCACGTGTTCCCGTGTCCCCTCCCTGCCCACACGTGTCCTCCATGTCCCCCCATGTCTCCTCCTCGCACACGCGTGTCCTGGGGGCTCCCGTGTCCCTCCCTGCACACGTGTGTCCCATGTCCCCCCGTGTCCCGCTCCTACACGTGTCCCCTCGTGTCCCCTCCCTGCACAAGCGTGTCCCACGTCCCGTGTGCTCTCGTGTCCCCTCCCCGCACACGTGTGTCCCATGTCCCCCGTGTCCTGCTCACACACATCCCACGTCCCCTCCTTGCACACGTGTCCCGTGTCCCCCCCTTGCACACGCGTGTCCCGTGTCCCCCCCCACGTCCCGTGTGCTCCCGTGTCCCCTCTCCACGTGTCCTATGTGCTCGTGTCCCCTCCCCGCACACGCGTGTCCCCCCCAATCAAGCAGACGCTCGTTATCGTGACCAACACAGAGCCTTTATGCAGGGGGCGGGGCCGGGCCAAGCCCCGCCCCCAGGCAGGGTGGGGCGGGGGAGGGGGGTTACAGGGGCCGCCATGTCCGTCCCCGCCGGCTCCCGGGCCGAGAAGGTCCGGGGGGGGGGGGGCCACCGCCGTCACCTCGGTCACCGCGACCTCCACCCGTGGCCACCAAGATCTCCCCCCCCCCGTTGGCTCTCACTCCCCCCAGCCATGGTGGCCACCAGGTTCCTCCATCCATGGCTCTCGTCCCCCCCCCAACCGTGGTGGCCGTGAAGGTCCCTCACTCCATGGGTCTTGTGCCCCCCCCCAACCATGGTGGCCACCATCTCCTCGCCCGTGAAGATCCATCACCCCCACGGCTCTCGTCCCCCCAACCATGGTGGCCACCATCTCCTCCCCCATGACGATCCATCACCCCCATGGTTCTCACCCCCCCAACCATGGTGGCCACCATCTCCTTGACCACCAAGACCCTCACCCCCATGGCTCTCACCCCCCCAACCATGGTGGCCACCATGTCATTAGCCATGAAGACCCCTCGACCCCATGGTTCTCACCCCCCCAACCATGGTGGCCACCATGTCATTAGCCATGAAGACCCCTCGACCCCATGGTTCTCAACCCCCCCAACCATGGTGGCCACCATGTCCTTGGCCAAGATCCCTCACCCCCATGGCTCTCAACCCCCCCAACCATGGTGGCCACCATGTCCTTGGCCACCAAGACCCCTCACCCCCATGGCTCTCAACCCCCCCAACCATGGTGGCCACCATGTCCTTGGCCACCAAGACCCCTCACCCCCATGGCTCTCAACCCCCCCAACCATGGTGGCCACCAGGTTCTTGACCACCAAGACCCCTCACCCCCATGGCTCTCAACCCCCCCAACCATGGTGGCCACCATGTCCTTGGCCACCAAGACCCCTCACCTCCATGGCTCTCAACCTCCAACCATGGTGGCCACCACGTCCTTAACCATGAAGACCCCTCACCCCCCCACCCATGGTGGCCACCATGTCCTTGACCACCAGGATCCATCACCCCCATGGCTCTCACCCCCCCAGATATGGTGGCCACCACGACCTCGACCCCAAACCCCCCCCCCCATCCCCGGCAGCCCCGGTGACCTGGGCCCCCGGCGTGCCGGTGGGGCGGCTCAGGCGGGGCCGGGCTCGGCGGCGTAGAGCTCCTGCAGGTCGGCCACGTTGTCGGTGGAGACGCGGCGCCAGCCCGCCGGCCCCACGTGGTAGACGGTGACGCGCCCCCCCGAGTAGGCGTCGCGGCGGGTCGCCTGGAAGATGGCGCGGCGAGCCAGCCCCACGGCGGCCTCGGGGGTCAGCGCCGCCTCGTAGCCCCGGTCCAGCACCCCGTAGGCGTAGGCGGCCCCCGAGCCCACGGCGAAGGCCTGGCCCGGCACCCGCGTGCCCTCGCTGTCCACGTAGTACAGCCCTGCGGGGGGGGGGTGGGGACAGGACCATGTCACCGCGGGGGGTGGCCACCGAGCCCCTCCAGGAGGAGGGCCTCGACTCCTGGTGGCCACCCGGCCCACGTGGCCACCAAGCTCACCTAGTCTTTGGGGCTAAGATCTCCCCTCTGAGCCCACCAACCCCACGTGACTTTAGGCCTACCAACCTCCACACCGTGGCCACCAACTCTACGGACCTTCAGGGTCAAGGACCTCCACACCGTGGCCATCAACTCTACGGACCTTCAGGTCAAGGACCTCCACACCGTGGCCATCAACTCTATGGACCTTCAGGGTCACAGACCTCCACCCACAGCCACCCGCTCTACGGACCTTCAGGGCCATGGATCTCCGCCCACGGCCACCCGCTCTACGGACCTTCAGGGCCACGGACCTCCACTCGCCCACGGCCACCCGCTCTACGGACCTTCAGGGCCACGGACCTTCACCCGCCCACGGCCACCCGCTCTACGGACCTTCAGGGCCACGGACCTCCACTCGCCCACGGCCACCCGCTCTACGGACCTTCAGGGCCACGGACCTCCACCCGCCCACGGCCACCCGCTCTACGGACCTTCAGGGCCACGGACCTCCACCCGCCCACGGCCACCCGCTCTACGGACCTTCAGGGCCACGGACCTCCACCCGCCCACGGCCACCCGCTCTACGGACCTTCAGGGCCACGGACCTCCACCCGCCCACGGCCACCCACTCTACGGACCTTCAGGGCTGGGCAACTAACACCTGTGACCACCAACTCTACCTGTCTTTAGGGCTAAAGTTCCCCACCCATGGCCACCAGCCCCACCCGCCTTCGGGGCCACCAACCTCCACCCGTGGGCCGCCAGCCCCACCTGCCTTCGGGGCCACCAACCTCCACCTGCCTTCGGGGCCACCAACCTCCACCCATGGGCCACCAGCCCCACCTGCCTTCAGGGCCACCAACCCCACACACCTTCAGGCCTACCAACCTCCACCCATGGCCACCAGCCCCACCTGCCTCCACAACTACCAATCTCCACCCGTGGCCACCAAACCCACCTGCCTCTAGGGACACGCCCCCCCCCCACGACCACCAGCCCCACACCCCTTAGCGGAGGGCTACGGAGCTCCCGCCCGCGGCCACCGCCGCCTCACCGGGCCCCCGCTTGTCCCAGCCGCAGATCATGGTGCCCATGCTGAGCCCCATGCCCTTGTACTGGTAGACCATGTTGGCCAGCAGCTTGGAGGCGGCGGCCACCGAGATGGGCTCCTTGTTGCGCAGCTCGTAGATGCGGCACTGCCGGGCCAGCAGGCGCTCCCAGAAGCTGCAGTCGGCCGCGCCGCCCGCCATGGTGCCCAGCAGGTACGGGTTGATCTCGATCACCTTCTTCACCGTCTGCGAGTCGATGTAGGAGCCCGCCGTGGCCCGCGAGTCCACCGCCACCACCACGCCGTGGTCGAACTGTGGCGGGGAGGGGGAAGATTGCGGGGGTGAGGGCTGGGGGCGGGCCTTGGGGATTCACCGTGGGGTTTTGAGGAGCCTATGGACAGGCCTAGCTCCACAGAAACTTTGTGGAGCCACCATGGGGCCTCGGGGATCTACCAGGGGGCCTTGGAGACCCTATAGGCAACAGACAGCCCCACAACAGCTTTGGGGCCCCTCCAAGGGCTGTAGGGATCCTACAGAGAAGACTCAGCCCCACAAGCTTAGAAACCCCCCCCCCCACAATAGCCTTGAGAACGCTACAGAGAATGATGGTCCCACAAGTGTCTAGACCACCCACCGTGGCGCTTTAGGCACCCACCAGAGAGTCCTGGGGACCCTACGGGCAAGAGTTAGTCCTATAACAGCCTTAGAGATCCAGCAGGGGGCTTTGGAGACCCACCACAGGACTTTAGTGATCCTAAGCAGAAGGCTTGACACTACAATCATCGTGGGGACCCACCAAGAGGCTGTGGAGACCCTATGCACAAAGGGTCCACAACTGTCTTGGGGACCCAAAGGGGCTTTGGGGACCCACGGGCAAGAGTCAGCCCTGTAACAGCCTTAGGAACCCTCCACGAAGCTCTGGAGACCCACCACAGGGCCTGGGAAACCCTACAGAGAAAGCCTGGCCCCAGAAGAATTGTAGGGACCCAGCAGGGGGCTGCGAGGACCCTATAGATAAGTCCTAACTCCACAGCACTCCTGAGGCGCCACCATGGGGCTTGAGGGACCCACTATGAGGTCTCGGAGAACCTATGGGGAAGGAGCCAGACCCACAGGACCCTTACGGACCCACCATGGGGCTGTGGGGACCCTATGGGCAAGGATTGGCCCCCCAGCAGCCTTGGGAAGCCCAGAGACGGGTGTCAGCCCCACAGGGGCCACCACGAGGCCTTGGGGACCCCGGAGATGGGGCTCAGCCCCATAGGGACCCCCCCACGGGGGCAAAGACACCCCAGAGGCGAGGCTCAGCCCCACAAGCGCCCCCCCACGGGGGCAAAGACACCCCAGAGGCGAGGCTCAGCCCCACAAGCGCCCCCCCACGGGGGCAAAGACACCCCAGAGGCGAAGCTCAGCCCCACAAGCGCCCCCCCACGGGGGCAAAGACACCCCAGAGGCGAGGCTCAGCCCCACAGGAGCCACCACGGGCCCTCAGGGACCGCAAAGACGAGGAGCCAGCCCCACAGCGACCCCCGAGGGCGCCCTAGAGCCCCGAGACGGCGACCTCCCCCCTCCCCTTTTCCCACCCCACCCCACCCACCTTAAAGGCCAACGTAGTGGTGCCGTGCAGCATCTCGATGCCGGGCCCGGGGGGAGCCGGGGCGCCCCAGGCCGGGGCGGCGAGGCCCGGCGGCCCCGGCGGGTCGCGGGGGGCGGCGAGCAGCGGGAAGGCGGCGGAGGCCGCCTCGGCCGAGGGCTCGGCGCCGCGCAGCACGCTCGCCAGCGCCATCTTGGAGCGGCGGCACCGACAGCGCCGCGCGCGGCCGCTTTAAAGGGGCGACGCCGCCGCGCGCGGCCGCCTTAAAGGGGCGCCGCCGCCGCGCGCCGCTTTAAGAGGGCGCCGCCGCCGCGCGTCGCCCCTTTAAGAGGGCGCCGCCGCCATTTTGGGCGCGGGCAGGCCCCCTCGGAGCATGCGCCGCCGGCAAATGGCGGCGCATGCTCCGGTTGAGGGCATGACGAAGCGGCGCCGGGGGGGGAAGGAGGGCGGCAGCGCCATGTTGGTTGAGGGCGTGACGCAGCGGTGACGCAGCGTGTTGCCGGGCAGGACGGCGGCGGCCGGCGCCCGCCCCACGGCGCTCAGCCAGTGGCGAAGCGCAGCTGTGGGGGGGGAGAGGGGGGTGCTCAGCGGCTGCCCCACAGCGCGGGTGGGCTGCGCAGCCGCCGTGGGGCGGCCCCCTTACCTGCAGGGGCGGGGCTCCGTCTCGGCCCAGGGGGGTGCGAGCTGTGGGGCAGAGCAGGGTCATTGGGGGGGGAGGTGGGCGGGGAGGGGGCGGGGCGCGGGGGGCGGGGTCTCACCTGGGAGCGGGGGGGTGCCGTGGGGCTGCCCCACGGCCGGGGGGCCCCACAGGAGCGGCGGCGAGGCCGAGGCGGAGGCCCTGGGGCGGGAGGGGCGGCTGTGGGTGCTGGGGGGCGGTGGAGGGGGGGAGGGACGCCGCCCCCCCCTTGCGCCCCACGGCGGCGCTCACCTGTGGGTCAGGCTGTGGGCCGAGGCTGGAGACGGGGCTGTGGGGCGGAGGAGGGGGGTTAGGGGGCAAGGGGGTGGAGTCAATGGTCATGTTGGGATGGAGTGGGTGGAGCCAGGGGCCAAGGGGTGGAGCCAGGGTGGGGTTAAAGGCCAAATTGGGATGAAGTGGGTGGAGCCAGGGGGCAAGGGGTGGAGCCAGGGTGGGGTTAAAGGCCAAATTGGGATGGAGTGGGTGGAGCCAGGGGCCAAGGGGTGGAGCCAGGGGCCAAGGGGCGGAGCCAGGGGTGGGGTTAAAGGTTAGATTGGGACTGAGTGGGTGGAGCCAGGGGGCAAGGGGGAGGAGCTACCAGCAGAGCCAGTGGCCAGGGGGTGGGGCCAGGGCCTAAAGAGTGGAGTAGGTGGAGCCAGGGGCCAAGGGGTGGAGCCAGGGTGGGGTTAAAGGTCAAAGTGGGACTGAGTGGGTGGAGCCAGGGCAGAGTTAAAGGCCAAATGGGGATGGAGTGGGTGGAGCCAGGGGCCAAGGGGTGGAGCCAGGGTGGGGTTAAAGGTCAAAGTGGGACTGAGTGGGTGGAGCCAGGGCAGAGTTAAAGGCCAAATTGGGATGGAGTGGGTGGAGCCAGGGGCCAAGGGGTGGAGCCAGGGGGCAAGGGGCGGAGCCAGAGACTGAACTACAGGTGGGCCCAGGGGCGGGGCCAGGAGCTGGGGGCGGGGCCAGGAGCCGGGGGGCGGGGCCAGGACACCCAACACTCACCAGCGCTGGAGAGCAGGGGGGTGCCGGACCCCCAGCGGGCGATGCCAGCCTTGGTTGGGGGGGGGGGATGGGATGGAGAGACACTCAGCGCAAAGGATGGTGGGAAACCACCCCCCAGGGGGCGGAGCCTCACCTGCCAGGGCGGGGGGAGGGAGTCCAGCGAGGAGGAGCGGCTGCGGGGAGGGAGGTGTGAGCGGGTGCACACGCGTGTGCGAGCCCTCCCCCCCCCCATCGCGGACGACACGCGTGTGCGCAGGCGTGCTCACCTCACCACCTGGCCGCTGAGCTGCCGCCGGGGCTGCGGCGTGACTGGGAGGGGAGGAGCGAGGTCAGCGCGGGTGCGAGGCGGGGGGCGCCGAGCCCCTTGCACGAGGACGGGGTGGGGGGGGACAGAAACCCCCTTGCACGAGGAGCCGGTGGGGGGGTGTCCTACCTGTCTGCGCCGGGGAGGTGACGCCCACGGGCCGGGGCGTGGCGGTCCTAGGCGTAGAGACAAGATGGCTGACGGCGGTGGGGGGGGGGGGCCTGCCCCATGGCGTCCCACCCTCCGCCCCACGGCGCCTCTGACCTGCTGCCCGGGCGCCAGCCAGGGGAGACCTGTTGGTGGGGGGAAAGAGGATGTGGGGGTGGGCGGGAGCGAGGGGCTAAGATGGCGGCGAGTTTGGGGGGGGGGTGCAGCGCTCACCTGCAGCGCGCGGAGGTGCTGGCGCAGCTCGCCGTTCTCCCGCCGCAGGGCCTCCAGCTCCCTGCGGGGCAGAGCGGGTTGGGGGGCAGCCGTGGGGTGCGGGCAGGGAGGGGGAACGTCGCAGATTGGGGTGGGGTGGTGAGGGGGGTCACCTGTGGCGGGCGGCCAGCGCCTGGCGGGTCTCCTGCAGGGCGGCCCGAGCCCGGCGCGCTTCGTCCTCGCGGAAAGCCAGGAGCAGGTCGGTCTGCGCCCGCTGGAAGCGCCACGCCTGCGGGGAGGCGGAGGCAGCCGTCAGGGCCGCCCCACAGCACCCAGCCCCACGGCGCCCCACCGGCGCGTTTCACCTGCGAGACGCGGGCCAAGCGCTTCAGGGCGACGGCCGCCGGGCTCTCGAAGAAGAGCTTCTCCTGCGGCCGCATCTGCGGGGCAAGAGCGGGCAGACGGCCGCCTTCCCGGGCGGGAAGGGGATGGAGGGCGGCGGGAGGGTGGGGAGCGACTCACCTCATCGGAGAGGCGGAGGGACTTGCAGGCGGCTCCGCACACGGGGCATTTGCCTGCTGGGGTTGCGGGGAGGGGAGCGAGGTGGGGAAAAGAGCAGCGCGAGGGCAGCGGCCGTTGTGAGGAGCCACGGCGGGGCGGGTTGTCGGCCGCCCGAGGCGTCGACGCCACCCGTACCTGCGCCCGCGCACTGGCGGCAGAGGACGTGGCCGCAGCTGGTGACGGAGAACTGGGCGCCCTCTTGGCGGAAGCACCGGTTGCAGTGGAACCAGTCCGTGCCGGGGGCAGACATGGAAGGCAGGGGACCAACAGCCGCCCCCGGGGTTGGGGCAGCCGGGCTGAGCGTAGCAAGAGGGGGGGTGAGGAAGGAGGGAAGGGGCGGGAAAAGGGCTGAGCTCAGCCGTTACCGCACGTCCAGTTCCCTCACGGAGGAGGCTGCCGTCGCCTCCCCGCTGCCAGCCTCGGCGGCGGCTGTCGAAACAGAGCGAGGAGGCGCTGGAGGCTCCGCCGCCCCCTCAGCGCCGGCGGCGCCTCACGCGCACGCGGCGGCCGTTGGGGAAAAGGGCGGGAACGTGCGGCGCATGCGCGGCCGTTGGGGAAAAGGGCGGGAAGGGGGCGGCGCATGCGCGGCCGCGAGGAAAAGGGCGGGAAGGGGGCGGCGCATGCGCGGTCGCGGGGGGGAAGGGCGGGGAAGGGGGCGGCGCATGCGCGGCCGCGGGGGAAAGGGGCGGCGCATGCGCGGCCGCTAAAAGAGGGCGGGGCGTGCGCGACCGTTGGGAAAAGGCGGGAAGCGGGGGGGGGGGGGGAGGCCGCGTGCGTGGCCGTTGGGAAAAGGGCGGGAACGGCGGTTGGGGGGGGGGAGGGGGACGCGCTCTTGCCATCCCCAGTGCTCCCAGTGCCCCCCCTCCCAGTGCTCCCAGTGCCTTCATAGACCCTCAGCTGTGCCCCCTCTCTGGGCCATCCCAGGGCTCCCAGTGACCCTCCCCAGTGCTCCCAGTGCCGTCCCAGTGCTCCTAGTGCCCCCAGATACCCTCTTAGGGCTCCCCAATACCTCCCAGTACCCTCCCAGTGCTCCCAGTGCCATCCCAGTGCTCCCAGTGACCCTCCCCAGTGCTCCCAGTGCCGTCCCAGTGCTCCCAGAGACCCTCCTCAGTGCTCCCAGTGCCACCCCAGTGTTCCTAGTCCTCCCAGAGACCCTTCCCAGTGCTCCCAGTGCCACTCCAGTGGCTTCCCAGTGCTCCCAGGTCTCCTAGAGACCCTCCCAGTGCTCCCAGGTCTCCTGCAGACCATCCCCAGTGCTCCCAGTGCCTTCCCAGTGCTCCCAGTTCTCCTGGAGACCATCCCCAGTGCCTTCCCAGAGCCCTCCCAGTTCTCCCAGTTCTCCCACAGACCCTCCCCAGTGCTCCGGGAGCCATCCCAGTGCTCCCAGAGACCCTCCCCAGTGCCATCCCAGTGCTCCTAGTGCTCCCAGAGACCCTTCCCAGTGCTCCCAGTGCCACTCCAGTGGCTTCCCAGTGCTCCTAGTTCTCCTAGAGACCATCCTCAGTGCTCCCAGTGCCCCCAGTTCTCCTGCAGACCATCCCCAGTGCTCCCAGTGCCATCCCAGTGCTCCCAGTTCTCCTGGAGACCATCCCCAGTGCCTTCCCAGAGCCCTCCCAGTTCTCCCAGTTCTCCTACAGACCCTCCCCAGTGCTCCCGGAGCCATCCCAGTGCTCCCAGAGACCCTCCCCAGTGCCATCCCAGTGCTCCTAGTGCTCCCAGAGACCCTTCCCAGTGCTCCCAGTGCCACTCCAGTGGCTTCCCAGTGCTCCTAGTTCTCCTAGAGACCATCCTCAGTGCTCCCAGTGCCCCCAGTTCTCCTGCAGACCATCCCCAGTGCTCCCAGTGCCTTCCCAGTGCTCCCAGTTCTCCTGGAGACCATCCCCAGTGCCTTCCCAGAGCCCTCCCAGTTCTTCCAGTTCTCCCACAGACCCTCCCCAGTGCTCCCGGAGCCATCCCAGTGCTCCCAGAGACCCTCCCCAGTGCCATCCCAGTGCTCCTAGTGCTCCCAGAGACCCTCCCAGTGCTCCCAGTGCCACTCCAGTGGCTTCCCAGTGCTCCTAGTTCTCCTAGAGACCATCCTCAGTGCTCCCAGTGCCCCCAGTTCTCCTGCAGACCATCCCCAGTGCTCCCAGTGCCTTCCCAGTGCTCCCAGTTCTCCTGGAGACCATCCCCAGTGCCTTCCCAGAGCCCTCCCAGTTCTCCCAGTTCTCCTACAGACCCTCCCCAGTGCTCCCGGAGCCATCCCAGTGCTCCCAGAGACCCTCCCCAGTGCCATCCCAGTGCTCCTAGTGCTTCCAGAGACCCTCCCAGTGCTCCCAGTGCCACTCCAGTGGCTTCCCAGTGCTCCTAGTTCTCCTAGAGACCATCCTCAGTGCTCCCAGTGCCCCCAGTTCTCCTGCAGACCATCCCCAGTGCTCCCAGTGCCTTCCCAGTGCTCCCAGTTCTCCTGGAGACCATCCCCAGTGCCTTCCCAGAGCCCTCCCAGTTCTTCCAGTTCTCCCACAGACCCTCCCCAGTGCTCCCGGAGCCATCCCAGTGCTCCCAGAGACCCTCCCCAGTGCCATCCCAGTGCTCCTAGTGCTCTCAGAGACCCTCCCAGTGCTCCTAGAGACCCTCCCCAGTGCTCCCAGTGCCCTTCCAGTGCTCCTAGAGTTCCCAGAGACCCTCCCCAGTTCTCCCAGTGCTATTCCAGTGCTTCCAGTGCCCTCCCAGGGCTCCCAGTGACCCTCCCCAATGCTCCCAGTGCCACCCCAGCGCTCCCAGTGTCCCCAGATACCCTCTTAGTGCTCCCCAATACCTCCCAGTACCCTCCCAGTGCCATCCCAGTGCTCCCACAGACCCTCCCCACTGCTCCCAGTGCCACCTCAGTGCTCCCAGTGCCTTCCCGGTGCTCCCACAGACCCTCCCCAGTGCTCCTAGAGCCCCGCCCCCACCTCCCTGCCAGCCCCGCCCCCTCAGGCCCCACCCCCTGCCCAGGCCCCGCCCCCCGGGGGGGCAGAGTCCGGCCGTGGGGCGCCGGGGGGCGATGGCGGCGCAAGCGGGGCCGCTGGCGGGCAAGGTGGCGCTGGTCACCGCCGCCTCCGACGGGTGAGTGCCGTGGGCCCAGGCGTCCGGGGCCCAGGCGTCCGGGCCAGCCCCCCCCCCCAGGGCCCAGGCGTCCGGGCCAGCACCCCCTCCCCCCCCAACAGCCTCGGGGCCCAGGCGTCCGGGTACCCTTTCCCCAGCTGTGCTGTCCCAGGGGCCCAGGCGTCCGGGCCTGGCCCCCCCCCCCCCAACACACACACCGTGGACTTGGGACCCAGGCGTCCGGGCCAGGCCCCTCCCCCGCCACACGGGGCCCAGGTGTCCGGGTGCTTTCAGGCTGTCCTACCGGAGCCCATAGCACCCATAGTGCCCCATAGCGCCCCATAGCTCCCCACAGCACCCTATAGAGCCCTGTAGCACCTCATAGTGCCCCATAGCACCCCATAGAGCCCCATAGCTCCCCACAGCGCCCCATAGAGCCCTGTAGCACCCCGTAGTGCCCCATAGTGCCCCATGGCAACCCATAGAGCCTCATGGCGACCCATAGAGCCCCATGGTGACCCATAGAGCCCCACAGAGCCCCATGGTGACCCATAGAGTCCCATGGCGACTCATAGAGCCCCATGGTGACCCATAGAGCCCCACAGAGCCCCATGGTGACCCATAGAGACCCATGGTGACCCATAGAGCCCCATAGCACCCCATAGAGCCCCCATGGCAACCCATAGAGCCCCACGGTGACCCATAGAGCCCCATAGCACCCCATAGAGCCCCCATGGCAACCCCATAGAGCCCCATGGTGACCCGTGGCGACCCATACAGCCCCAAAGACTCCATAGAGCCCCATGGTGACCCATAGAGCTCCATGGTGGCCCACAGAGCCCCATAGCACCCCATAGAGCCCCATGGTGACCAATGGTGACCCATACAGCCCCAAAGACTCCATAGAGCCCCATGGTGACCCATAGAGCCCCACAGCACTCCATAGCAACCCATAGAGTCCCACGGTGACCCATAGAGCACGGTAGGCTCCTTAGAGCCCCATGGAGACCCATAGAGCCCCATGGTGACCCGTGGTGACCCTTAGGGCCCCAAAGACTCCATAGAGTCCCATGGCAACCCATAGAGCCCCATGGTGACTCATGGTGACCCATAGAGCCCCATGGTGACCCGTGGCCACCAATAGGGCCCCAAAGACTCCATAGAGCCCCATGGCAACCCATAGAGCCCCATAGAGCCCCGTAGATTCCATAGAGCCCCACGGCACCCCACGGCACCCCCCGGCGCCCCGCAGGATCGGGCTGGCGACGGCGGGGCGCCTGGCGGCGGCGGGGGCCCGGGTGGTGCTGAGCTCGAGGCGGGAGGAGCGGGTGGCGGCGGCGGTGGCCCAGCTCCGGGGCCGGGGGCTCAGCGTCAGCGGCACCGTCTGCCACGTGGGCCGGGCCCAGGACCGGCAGCGCCTCGTCGACACGGTGAGGGCCGGACGCCTGGGCCCCGTGCCGGGGAAGGGGGGGGGGGACGCCTGGGCCCCCTTGGGTTGGGGACACCTGGGCCCATGTTGGGGACGCCTGGGCCCCCTTGGGTTCGGGACACCTGGGCCCATGTTGGGGACGCCTGGGCCCCATGGGAGCAGGACACCTGGGCCTGTGTTGGGTTGGGGACACCTGGGCCCATGTTGGGGACGCCTGGGCCCCCTTGGGTTGGGAACACCTGGGCCTGTGTTGGGTTGGGGACGCCTGGGCCCCCTTGGGTGGGGGATGCCTGGGCCCCATGGGAGCAGGGCACCTGGGCCTGTGTTGGGTTGGGGACACCTGGGCCCATGTTGGGGACGCCTGGGCCCCCTTGGGTTGGTGACACCTGGGCCTGTGTTGGGTTGGGGACACCTGGGCCCCTGTTGGGGGGACACCTGGGCCCCCTTGGGTGGGGAACACCTGGGCCCATGTTGGGGACACCTGAGCCCCCTTGGGTTGGTGACACCTGGGCCTGTGTTGGGTTGGGGACACCTGGGCCCATGTTGGGGGATGCCTGGGCCCCTTTGGGTGGGGGACACCTGGGCCCCTCTTGGGAGGACACCTGGGCCCATGTTGGGTGAGGGACAGCTGGGCCCATCCCCAGGAGAGGTCGCGGGGGGCAAGTGGCGGGATCGCCCGGACGCCTGGGCCCCGGTGGGTGGGGGCGAGGTGCCGGAGCTGACCCGGACGCCTGGGCCCCGGCGGGCGGGCGGGGGCAGGCCCTGGAGCGCCATGGGGGCATCGACATCCTGGTGTCCAACGCCGCCGTCAACCCCGTCATGGGCAGCGCCCTGGAGGCCGATGAGGCCGCCTGGGAGAAGGTGGGTCCCGCCCCCCCCGGTCCCACCCCCCACCTGGCCACACCCTCTCTGACCACACCCCTTCCACCTCTCTGGCCACGCCCCTTCCAGATCTTCCAGGTCAACGTCACGGCGGCGGCCATGTTGATCAAGCTGGTGGTGCCCCACATGGAGAAAAGGGGGTGAGGAGGTGGGGCTTGCTGATGGGGTGAGGGGGGTGGGGCCCGGTGTGGCCCCACCTCCTCCAGCCTGTCCCGCCCCCTTCCCCCGCAGTGGTGGGTCCATTGTGTTGGTGTCGTCATTGGCTGGGTACATGCCCTTCCCGGTGAGGCTCCGCCCCCCCCCCACGCCGGGGTCTAGGGGAGGGGGGGTGGAGGGAGAGAGGGATGGTGGGACGGGCAATGGGATGGAGGGATGGACGTTGGGATGGACATTGGGATGGATGGATGGAGGGATGGTGGGATGGTGAGATGGGTGGTGGGATGGGTGGTAGGATGGAGGCACAGATGGATGGAGGGATGGGTGGACACTAGGATGGATGGTGGGATGAACGTTGGGATGGATGGAAGAATGGGTGGAGGAAAGGATGGAGGGGTCAGTGGAAGGATGGATGGTGGGATGGATGGAGGGATGGGTGGAGAGAAGGATGGTAGGCTGGATGTTGGGCTGGCTGGCTGGCTGGGTGGCGAGCTGACCGTTGGGCTGGCCATTGGGATGGATGGAGGGAAGGACGGAGGCATGGATGGAGACACGGATAGAGGAATGGATGGAGGGAAGGATGGAGAGATGGGTGGAGGGACGGATGGAGAAAGAGTTGGAGAGATGGACATTGGATGGATGGAGGAAACAATGGAGAGATGGAACAATGGATGTTGAGCTGGATGTTGGGCTGGATGGAGACGTGGATGTTGGGCTGGCCGTTGGGCTGGATGGTGGGATGGACGTTGGGCTGGATGGTGGGTTGGCCGTTGGGTTGGACAGAGAGATGGATGTTGGGTTGGATGTTGGGCTAGATGGTGCGCTGGATGGAGACATGGATGTTGGGCTGGAGGTTGGGCTGGATGGTGGCCTGGCCGTTGGGCTGGATGGAGAGATGGATGTTGGGCTGGATGATGGGCTGGCCGTTGGGCTGGATGGAGAGATGGATGTTGGGCTGGATGGTGGGCTGGCCGTTGGGCTGGACATTGGGCTGGATGGAGAGATGGATGTTGGGCTGGATGGTGGGCTGGCCGTTGGGCTGGATGATGGGATGGCCGTTGGGCTGGACATTGGGCTGGATGGAGAGATGGATGTTGGGCTGGATGGTGGGCTGGATGATGGGATGGCCGTTGGGCTGGATGGTGGGCTGGCCGTTGGGCTGGATGGTGGGATGGATGTTGGGCTGGCCGTTGGGATGACCATTGGGCTGGATGGTGGGATGGCTGTTGGACTGGACAGTGGGATGGACCTTGGGATGGCCGTTGGCCTGGATGTTGGGCTGGACGTTGGGATGATCATTGGGCTGAATGGTGGGCTGGATGGTGGGCTGGATGATGGGATGGCCGTTGGGCTGGATGGTGGGCTGGCCGGTGGGACGTTGGGCGGGACGGGCTGACGGAGGGCGGCGCCGGCAGGCGCTGGGCCCCTACAGCGTGAGCAAGGCGGCGCTGCTGGGGCTGGTGAAGGCCATGGCCCCCGAGCTGCGGGCCCGCGGCATCCGCCTCAACGCCGTCGCCCCCGGCCTCATCCGCACCCGCTTCAGCGCTGCCGTGAGGGCCGGGGCCCCGGGGGGGCGGGGGAGGAGCCTCCTGGGGGTGGAGCCTCCTACAGGGTGGGGCTGGAGGTGGGCGGGGCCGCATAGAGGTGGGGCTGGAGGTGGATGGAACCTAGTTGAGATGGGGCTGGAGGTGGGCAGAGCCTCGTGGAGGTGGGGCTGGAGGTGGGTGGAGCCCTCATGGTGGGTGGAGCCTCATGGAGGTGGGGCTGGAAGTGGGTGGAGCCTCGTAGAGGTGGGGCTGGAGGTGGGTGGAGCCCTCATGGTGGGTGGAGCTTTGGCTTTGAATCAAGTGGGGCCCCATGGAGGGGTGGGGCCTGGGAATGGGCGGAGCTCGCCAGGGTGGGGCTATCAGGGTGGGTGGGGCTTCCTTGTCAGGGGGAGGGGCAGGAGGTGGGGCCTGGGGTGGTGGGCGTGGCCGTGACAGACACGGTCTCTTGCAGCTGTGGGAGAACGAGGGGGCCAAGGAGCAGGTGATGACGACCCTGGGCATTGAGAGGTGGGGCCCGGATGCCTGGGCCCCTGCGGGGGGGGGTGGGGGGCACCCGGACACCTGGGCCCCATGGTAGGGGGATGGTTCTGGGGGTTGCCGAGATGCCTGGGCCCCATGGTGGGTGGAGGTCCTGGGTTGGCCACCTGGATACCTGGGCCCCGTGGCTAGGGGGAAGGTCCCAGGGTTGGCTGCCCGGACACCTGGGCCCTGTGGTGGGGGGATGGTTCTGGGACGCCTGGGCCCCGTGGTGGGTGGAGGTCCTAGGTGGGTCACCCGGATGCTTGGGCCCCATGGAGGGGTGATGGTTCTGAGTTGCCTGGGCCCCGTGGTGGGTGGAGGTCCTAGGTGGGTCACCTGGACACCTGGGCCCCATGGAGGGGTGATGGTTCTGGGCCACCTGGGCCCCGTGATGGGTGGAGGTCCTAGGTGGGTCACCTGGACACCTGGGCCCCATGGAGGGGTGATGGTTCTGGGTCGCCTGGGCCCCGTGATGGGTGGAGGTCCTAGGTGGGTCACCTGGACACCTGGGCCCCATGGAGGGGTGATGGTTCTGGGCCACCTGGGCCCCGTGGTGGGTGGAGGTCCTAGGTGGGTC
Source organism: Struthio camelus (assembly GCF_040807025.1). Lineage (NCBI taxonomy): Eukaryota > Metazoa > Chordata > Aves > Struthioniformes > Struthionidae > Struthio > Struthio camelus. Next base: position 413,693 of record NC_090970.1, on the reverse strand, counting down.
ACCTGGACACCTGGGCCCCATGGAGGGGTGATGGTTCTGGGCCGCCTGGGCCCCGTGGTGGGTGGAGGTCCTGGTGGGTCACCTGGACACCTGGGCCCTGTGGTGGGGTGATGGTTCTGGGCCACCTGGGCCCCGTGGTGGGTGGAGGTCCTAGGTGGGTCACCTGGACACCTGGGCCCCATGGAGGGGTGATGGTTCTGGGCCACCTGGGCCCCGTGGTGGGTGGAGGTCCTAGGTGGGTCACCTGGACACCTGGGCCCTGTGGTGGGGTGATGGTTCTGGGCCACCTGGGCCCCGTGGTGGGTGGAGGTCCTGGTGGGGGTGGGTGGGTGGGTTGGCCGCCCGGACGCCTGGGCCCGCTGACGCCGGCGCCGGCAGGCTGGGCACGCCCGAGGACTGCGCCGGCGTCGTCGCCTTCCTGTGCGGCCCCGAGGCCGCCTACGTGGTGGGGGAGACGGTGGTTGTGGCCGGCGGCGCCCCCTCCCGCCTCTGAGGGCCTATAGGGGACCTAGGGGGTCATCGGGGGGTGCCTGGGGGGGCCTATAGGGGACCTAGGGGTGTTTGGGGGGTTCCCTGGGGGGTCTATAGGGGACCTAGGGGACGCCAAGGGGTCTATAGGGAACATAGGAGTCCCTGGGGGGTGCCTGGGGGGGTCTATAGGGGACCTAGGGGTCTCCAGGGTGTGTCTGGGGGGGTCTATAGGGGACATAGGAGTCCCTGGGGGGTGCCTGGGGGGGTCTGTAGGGGACCTAGGGGTCTCCAGAGGGCATGGAGGGGGGTCTATAGGGGACATAGGGGTCCCTGGGGGGTGCCTGTGGGGGTCTATAGGGGACCTAGGGGTGTCTGGGGGGTTTATAGGGGATGTAGGGGTCCCTGGGGGGTGCCTGGGGGGGTCTGTAGGGGACCTAGGGGTGTCTGGGGAGTCTTTAGGGGACATAAAGTTCCCTGGGGGGTGCCTGGGGGGGTCCGTAGGGGACCTAGAGGTCTCCATGGGGCACTTGGGGGGTCTATAGGGGACGTAGGGGTCCCTGGGAGGCACGTAGAGGGGTCTATAGGGGACATAGGGGTGTCGGGGGGGTCTATAGGGGACCTCGGGGTCCCTAGGGGGTGCCTGGGGAGTCTATAGGGGATGTAGGGGTCTCCCTGGGGCACTTAGGGGGTCTATAGGGGATATCTGGGTCCCTGTGGGGCACTTAGAGGAATCTATAAGGGATATAGGGTCCCTGCGGGGCTCTTAGGGGGCCTATAGGGGACCTAGGGGGCGCTTGGGGGGTCTATAGGGGACATAGGGGTCCCTGGAGGGTGCTTGGGGGGGTCTATAGGGGATATAGGGGTGTCTGGGGAGCACTTAAGGGATCTATAGGGCACACTGGGGTCCCCAGGGGGCGCTTAGGGGGTCTATAGGGGACCCTGGGGGTCCATGGGGGGCACTGGGGGGGCCCTTGGGTGCCCGTAAGGGACCTTAGGGCCCCTGGGGGCATTTGGGGAGGGGTCTATAGGGGACCCGGAGACGTTTTTAGGGATCCGGGGGCGTTTCGGGGTGTTTTGGAAGCGTTTCGGGACGTTTCGGTGCGTTTTGGGGCGTTTTGGTGCGTTTTGGGCTGTTTTGGGGTGTTTCGGGCTGTTTCGGGGCATTTTGGTGCGTTTCGGGCTGTTTCGGGGCGTTTCGGGCTGTTTCGGGAGCCCCAATAAAGGCTCTGACGGCTCCGCGTGGCCTCCTGGGGGGATCTGGGGGGTGGTGGGGGGTGTCCCTCTGCCTGCCCCTCCCCTGGCCCCGCCCCCCCCGCAGGCCCCGCCCCCCTCCCTCCCTCCCTCCTTCCTTCCCGGCGGAGGCGGACGGTGAGTAGGGGCCGCGCCGGAGCCGGCGGCCGCCATCCCTCCGTCTCCATCCCTCCATCTCCATCCCTCCGTCCCACCTCCATCCTTCCAGCTCCATCCCTCCATCTCCATCCCACCTCCATCCCTCCATCTCCATCCCTCCATCCCTCCATCTCATCCCTCCATCTCCATCCCACCTCCATCCCTCCATCTCCATCCCTCCATCCCTCCATCTCCATCCCTCCATCTCCATCCCACCTCCATCCCTCCATCTCCATCCCTCCATCCCTCCATCTCCATCCCTCCATCTCCATCCCACCTCCATCCCTCCATCTCCATCCCTCCATCTCCATCCCACCTCCATCCCTCCGTCTCCATCCCACCACCCTCCATCTCACCATCCCTCCATCCCACCACCCTCCATCTCCTTCCTCCATCCCATCATCTCCACCCCAGCACCCACCATCCCTCCGTCGCCTCCCTCCGTCCCTCCATCCCTCCATCTCCACCCCATCTCCACCCATCCCACCATCTCCACCCCATCTCCACCCATCCACCCACCATCCCTCCATCGCCACCCCAGCACCCTCCATTTCTATACCCCAGCACCCTCCATCCTGCCACCCTCTATCCCACCATCTCCATCCCACCATCTCCATCCCTCCATCTCCATCCCACCACCCTCCATCCTGCCACCCTCCATCCCATCTCCATCCCTCCTTCTCCACCCCACCACCCTCCATCCCACCATCTCCATCCCTCCATCTCCATCCCTCCATCTCCATCCCACCACCCTCCATCCTGCCACCCTCCATCCCATCTCCATCCCTCCTTCTCCACCCCACCACCCTCCATCCCACCATCTCCATCCCTCCATCTCCACCCCACCATCTCCATCCCACCACCCTCCATCCTGCCACCCTCCATCCCGCCACCCTCCATCCCATCTCCATCCCTCCTCCATCCCACCACCCTCCATCCCTCCATCTCCATCCCACCACCCTCCATCCCGGGGGGCTGTTGTGTGTCCCACGTGTGCGCGCGGGCCATCACGGTGTGCGTGTGTGTGTGTGGGGGGGAGGTCCTGGGTGTCACAGGCGTGTGACACATGGATGCAGGACATGGTGGGTGGGGGTTGCTCGGGACCCTTGCGTCCACCTGTAGCCCTGTTTGGCTGTACCCAGGACCTCTGTGGTCGCCTGTATCTCTGCCTGGCTGCACTCCAGACCCCTGCACCCACCTGTAGCGCCGTCCAGCTGTACCAAGGGCCTCCACGTCTGCCTGTAGCCCCCTCCACTTGCCCTCGGGACCCTTGCGTCCACCTGTAGGCCCGTTTGACTGTCCCTGGGACCTCTGCATCTGCCTGTATCTCCATGGGGGTGCACCCTGGAAACCTGCGTCTGCCTGTATCTCCATCTGGCTGTACCAAGGACCCCCGTATCTGCCTGTAGCCTCCTCCAGCTGCATCCAGGACTTCCATGTAGCCCCATCCAGCTGTATCCAGGACCTTTGCACCTGCCTGTATCTCCAGCTGACTGCACCCAGGACCCCTGTATCCGCCTGTAGCCTCCACTGGCTGCATCCAGGACCTCCATGTCTGCCTGTAGCCCCGTCCAGCCCCACTCAGTACCTCAGTATCTGCCTGTAGCCCCGTCTGGCTGTATCCAGGACCCCCATATCCGCCTGTAGCCTCCTCTGGCTGCATCCAGGACCCCCGCTTCTGCCTGTAGCGCCATCCGACTGCACCCAGGACCCTCATATCTGCCTGTAGCCCTGTCTGGCTGCATCCAGGACCTTTGCACCCGTCCGTATCTCCATCAGGCTGCACCCAGGATCCCCCTGCATCAGCCTGTACCTCCATCCGACTGTACCAAGGGCCTCCATATCCGCCTGTAGCCCCCTCCGGCCGCACCCAGGCCCCGCCGTGCCCCCCGATGCGGGCCCGGGGGCCGCCCCCCGGCGCGGCGCGGGGGTCCCGGTGATGCGGGGCGGAGGCGAGGGCGTCCGCGGGGGGTGTCGGGGGGCCCCATGCCGGTGGGGGGCCGCTTCGAGTTCGACGACGGGGGTTGCTACGCGGGGGGCTGGTCGGGGGGCCGGGCCCACGGCTACGGGGTGTGCACGGGGCCCGGGGCGCGGGGCGAGTACTGTGGGCGGTGGCGGGGGGGTTTCGAGGCGTTGGGGGTCTACACGGGGCCCGGCGGGGCCAGCTACGAGGGCGAGTGGGGCCAGGGCAAGCGCGAGGGGCTGGGGGTGGAGAGGAAGGATGGGCGGCGGTACCGGGGCGAGTGGCGGCAGGGCCTGAAGGGTCCCAGCGGCGTCTGGGAGAGCCCCTCGGGCGTCACCTACCAGGGCACCTGGCGGGCCGGGCTGCAGGACGGCTACGGCACCGAGACCTACGCTGACGGAGGTGAGCGACCCGCCCCGGCAGCCATCTGCATGCTCATACGTCCATCCACCAACCCATCCATCAACCTGTCCATGAAAACATCCATCAACCCATCCATCCATCAACCCATCCATCCATCAACCCATCCATGAAAACATCCATCAACCCATCCATCCATCCATCAACCCATCCATCCATCAACCCATCCATCCATCCATCAACCCATCTATCCATCCATCAACCCATCCACCAACCCATCCATCCAACCATCCATCAACCCATCCATGAAAACATCCATCAACCCATCCATCCATCCATTCATCCACCCATCCACCAACCCATCCATCCACCCCATCCAGCAACCCATCCATCCATCAACCCATCTACCCATCCATCCGTCTGTCCGTCCATCAATCTGTGCATCAACAGTGCTGTCCATCCATTCCTCGAGCCATCCCTCCTGTCCATCCATCTACTAACTCATCCATCCCTTCATCTGTTCATCAACCCATCTATCAACCCATCCGTCCATCAACCCATCCATCCATCAACCCATCTACCTATCCATCAACCCATCCATGAAAACATCCATCAACCCATCCATCAACCCATCCCTCCATCCACCCACCCATCCATCCATCCACCCACCCATCTATCTATCCACCCATCCCTCCATCCATCCATCAAGCCATTCCTCCTGTCCATCCATCTACTAACTCATCCATCCCTTCATCTGTCCATCAACCCATCCCTCCATCCACCAACCCATCCATCCCACCATCTATCCATTGACTCATTGATCTACCCATCCATCCATGCATCCCTCGATCTACCAACCCATCCATCCCACCATCCCTCCATCCCTCCATCCCTCCATCTATCAACCCACCCATCCCTCCATCTATCTACCAAGCCATCCATCCCTTCATCCCTCCATCCATCCCTCCACCTACCAACCCATCCATCCATCCATCCCTCCACCTACCAACCACCCATCCCTCCATCCATCCTTCCCTCCATCCCTCTGTCCATCCCTCCACCTACCAACCCATCCCTCCATCCATCCCTCCACCTCCCAACCCATCCCTTCCTCCATCCACCGACCCGCCGGCCCCTCCACCCACCCCGCTGACCCTCTCTCCCCGCAGGCACCTACCAGGGCCAGTGGCAAGCGGGCAAGCGCCACGGCTACGGCGTCCGCCAGAGCGTCCCCTACGGCCGGGCCGCCCCGGCCCGCTCCCCACCCCGCGCCTCCCTTGAGTCCCTCCGCGGCCCGCCACGACCCCCGGCCGGCTTCGCCCTGCCCGTCCCCGCCGCCCCACCGCCCCGCGACAAGAAACTCGGCGCCTTCTCCCTCCGACGCTCCTTGCTCCCTGGCCGCCGTCGTTGCTCGGCCCCGGATAACCCGGAGCCGCCACCAGGCTGCTCTACTGAGGTCTACGCCGGCGAGTGGCGAGGCGACCGCCGCAGCGGCCTGGGGGCCAGCCGCCGCTCCGACGGGCTGCGCTACGAGGGCGAGTGGCTGGCCAACCGCCGGCACGGCTACGGCCGCACCACCTACCCCGACGGGGCCCGCCGCGAGGGCAAGTACCGCCGCGACCGCCTCCTGGGACCCTCCGTCCGCGACCTCCTGCCCCTCCGCCGCCCCAAGGTCCGTGAGAAGGTGGCCCGGGCCGTCGAGGCCGCTCGGCGCGCCGCCGCCCTGGCCCGGGACATGCAGGAGAGGGCGGTCGCCAGGTTCGGGGCCGGGGGGTGGGGTGAGGGGGTGCTGGGCGTTGGTTGTGGGGCGGTCGGTGTTGGGTTGGGGGGGTGTTTGGGGCTGGTTGGGGGACGCTAGGGGGCACCTAGGGTGGAGTTGTGCAGCAGTTGAATTGGGTTGGGGGGGGTCACTGGGGGCAGATGTGGTAGGTTGTGGGGCAGTTGGGTTGGGCTGGAGTCATTGGGGGCAGTTGGGGTGGGTTTTGGGGGTCATTGAGGGCACCTGGGGTGGGTTGTGGGGCAGTTGGGTTGGGTTGGGGGGTCTCTGGAGGCAGATGGGGTGGGTTGTGGGGCAGTTGGGGTGGGTTGGGTTGGGTTGAGGGTCATTGGGAGCAGATGTGGTGGGCTGGGGGTCACTGGGGGCAGTTTGAGGGCCACTGGGGGGCACCTGAGGTGGGTTGTGGGGCAGTTGGGTTGACTTGGGGGTCATTGGGAGCAGTTGTGGTGGGTTTTGAGGGTGATTGGGGGCACTCGGGTTGGCTTGGGGGTCATTGGAGGCAATTGTGGTGAGTTTTGAGGGTCACTGGGGGGCACCTGGGGTAGGTTGTGGGGTAGCTGGAGGTGGGTTAGGGGTCTTTGGGGGCAGTTGTGGGTTGGGGGTCAGTGGGGGCAGTTGCAGTGGGTTTGAGGGGTCATTGAGGACACCTGGGGCAGGTTGTGGGGCAGTTGGGTTGGGTTGGAGTAATTGAGGGCAGTGGTAGTGGGTTGGGGGTCACTGGGGGCAGATGTGGTGGGGTGTGGGTGGCATTGGGGGCCCTTGGGGTGGGTTGTGGGGCAGTTGGGGGTCACTGGGGGGAGTTGGGGTAGGTTGGGGGGCAGAAGTGAGTCAGGGAGCAAATGCCACCATGGTCTCCCCGAGTAGGGGGCAGCCATCTTGGGGCCCTCACCATGGTCTCCCCCAGTAGAGGGCAGCCATCTTGGGGCCCTCACCATGGTCTCCCCCAGTAGAGGGCAGCCATCTTGGGGCCCTCCACCATAACAACACCCCATAGGGGAGGCAGCCATCTTGGGGCCCTCACTGTGGCCACCCCAAGGTGGTCAGCCATCTTGGGGCCCTCCACCATAGCAACACCCCATTGGGGGTGGCCATCTTGGGGCCCTCACTGTGGCCTCCTTCAGCAGAGGGCAGCCATCTTGGGGCCCTCCACCATAACAACACCCCATAGGGGAGGCAGCCATCTTGGGGCCCTCACCGTGGCCTCCTCCAGCAGAGGGCAGCCATCTTGGGGCCTCACCATCACCAGGTGGAGGCCACCATTGGCCGCTGGTCACCGTGGGGCTGGAGGGAGGATGGGAAGGGGGGGTGGGCCTCCCTGACCCCCATCCCGACCCCCTTCCCAGGACGGCGGAGGCCCGGCTGAAGGCGGCGGGGGCGGCGGCGGTGGCCGAGAAGGCCCTGGAGGCCGCGCGGTTGGCCAAGCTCCTGGCCCGGGACCTCCAACCCGGCGCCGACGGCACCGGTGAGACCCCGTGACGGGGCCCAGGCGTCTGGGGAGGTTGTGGGGTGGGGTTAACACCCCCTCCTTCCCCAAACACACACCCCGGTCCCCCCACCCCGACGTCTTCCCGCAGCGCCCCGCCGGCGTCTGGACTCGGAGGGGACGGACACGGAGCCGGACGACTCGGACGAACGGACGCCCTCGGACGGGACCCCGCCGGCCCGGACGCCTGGGCCCGCCGAATCGGAAGAGCCGTGGGGCGAGGAGGTGGAAAGCGGGGGGACGCCGGCGGCGGGGGGACGGACCCCCCCCAGCAGCTCCGGCAGCCTCCGGGAGGAGGAGGAGGAGGAGGAAGACGAGGAGGAGGAGGAGGAGGAGGAAGAGAAGGAGGCACCCGGCCCCCGCCGCAGCCAGGAGCCCCCGGACCCGGGGGGAACCGGGACCCACGCGCTGGGGGGCGCCCCACAGGGGCCGCCGCCGCCCCACGCGCAGGTGAGGGCGGCGGGAGGGCCCAGGCGTCCGGGTGCCCCACCTCCCCCGCCCTTGCCGGCCTATGGGTCTCAGGGGGGAGGCGGAGCCAGAGGGATGGGGAGGCGGAGCCTGGGGTTGGCAGGGCTGGGAGCTGCTGCTAGGGGGCGGGGCTTAGGGCAGAGGGGCGGGGCCTAAGGGATAGGGGTGGGGTTTAGGGGCTGGGGGCGTGGCTTGGGCCAGAGGGGTGGGGTTTAAGGGCTGGGGGTGGGACTTAAAGGCAATGGGAGGGGCTTAAGGACTGGGGGTGGGACTTAAGGACTGTGGAAGGGTCTTAAGGTCTGGGGGCGGGGTTTAAAGGCAATGGGCGGGGCTTAAGGGCTCGGAGGTGGGTCCTAGGGCTTGGGGGTGGGGCTTAAGGGTTAGGGGGTGGAGCCTGAGGGGCCAAGGGTGGGACACTGAGAGGTGGGTGGGGCAGAGGGTGGGGCTTAAAGGGTAGCAGGCATGGTTTGGGATAGAGGAGGGGCTTAAAGGTGGTGGGCGGGGCTTGAAGGGAGTGGGCGGGGCTAAAGGTGGTGAGCGGGGCTAACAGGTGGTGGGAGTGGCCTGAGATGCTGTGGGCGGGGCCTAGGGCCTAAGGAGCGGGTGCCCGGGGTGGGGGGCTTACAGTGGGTGGGGCTTAAGAGGAGGTGGGCGGGGCTTGGAAGGGTCAGGGGGCGGGGCCTGACGGGGTCCCCTCCCCCAGGGCGCCCACCCGCTGGTGGTGGCGGCCGTGGTGCTGGTGGACCTGTGCCTGGCGCAGCTCTTCTCCCGGCTGCTGGCCTGAGCGGCGCCCCACATCTCCCCCCACCCCAACCGGCACCTGCCCCACACGCTGCCGCCCCATTGGTCGCACTCAAAGGGCTCTTCCCCCCCCCCCAAAAACAATCACCAACCATGGGGCTGGTGCAATGGAGGAAGTCTCACCTCCTTCCCCCCACCCCGGCCCACGTGCATGACCGCCCCCCCCCCCCTCCACGGGCAGGATTTTGGGGGAAAAAAAAGAAAAAAACGGGACCAAGCGGATGGCTATATTAATATAAAAATAAAAATTAAAAAAAAAAAAAAAGGAAAAAAAATTTTTTTGCCCCCCCCCCTTTGCCTGGAGTTGCCTCGTTTCTACGTGTCCCCCCCGGGTGGGTCATGGGGGGCTGGGGGGTTGCTGGGGGGGGGGTCTCATAGTGCCCTATAGAGTCCCATAGAGCCCCACTGTTCCCATAGTGCTGTATAGTGCCCCATAGTGCCCCATAGAGCCCCCATTGTGCCCATAGAGCCCCATTGAGTCCCATAGAGCCCCATTATCCCCATAGTGCGGTATAGTGCCCCATAGAGCCCCAGAGCCCCATTGTCCCCATAGAGCCCCATAGTGCCCCATAGTGCCCCATAGAGCCCCATTGTCCCCATAGAGTCCCATAGTGCCCCCATTGTGCCCATAGAGCCCCACAGAGTCCCACAGAGCCCCATTGTCCCCGTAGTGCTGTATAATGCCCCATAGTGCCCTATAGAGCCCCAGAGCCCCATTGTCCCCATAGAGACCTACAAAGCCCCATAGTGCCCCATTGTCCCCATAGAGCCCCAATTGTCCCCAAAGAGTCCCATAGAGCCCCATAGAGCCCCATTGTCCCCATAGAGACCTATACAGCCCCATAGAGCCCCATAGTGGCCCCATAGAGTCCCATTGTCTCCATAGTGCCCTATAGTGGCCCATGGAGACCTATAGAGCCCCATAGTGCCCCATAGACCCCCCCTCCTATAGAGCCCCATTGTCTCCATAGTGCCCTATAGAGCCCCATGGAGCCCTATAGAGCCCCATAGCACCCTATAGAGCCCCATAGAGTCTCATAGAGCCCCATTGTCCCCATAGTGACCTATAGAGCCCCACAGAGCCCCATAACAGCCCACAGAGCCCCACAGCACCCCATAGTGCCCTACAGTGCCCCATAGAGCCCCCTTGTGCCCCATAGCATCCCCATAGAGCTCCCTGGACCCCCTAACAGTGCCCCATAGGGCCCTACAGTGCTCCATAGGCCCCATAGCTCCCCATAGGCCCCTCCAGTGCCCCTGGAGCCCCCCCCAGCACCCCATAGGGCCCCCCCCAGCGGTCTCCATGGCGACGCGAGGCCCAGGCATCCCACAATGCCTTGCGGCCAGCCAAAGGTGGAGGGGGAGGCTGTCCCAGGGCATCATGGGATGTGGGAGTGCATGCAAGGCATTGTGGGGGATGGAGTCCATGGGGGGGGGCGGATGCTACTGGGAGGCACTGAGGGGGCTCTGGGACCTACTGGAGGGCCCTGGGGGGTGACTGGGGGGGCACTGGGTGTTACTGGGGGCACTGGGGGCTCTGAGGGTGACTAGGACACTGGGGGGGCTACTGGGGGGGCCCTGAGGGTGACTGGGGGGCACTGGGGGGCACTGGGGATGACTGGGGGGCTCTGGGGACTACTGGGAGGGCACTGGGAATGACTGGGGGCACTGGGGGCTACTAGGGGCACTAGGGGGCTACTGGTGGGAACTGGGGGGGTGACTGGGGGCACTGGGAGGGACTGGGGGGTGCCATGGGGTGGGCATGGGGAGGGGTGGGGCCTGTGAGGGAGGCGTGGCCTACTGGAGGATGTGCCTCTCAGGTGGGGGTGGGGCCTGAGGGAGGGGGCGGGGTGTCGTCACCGGCCCGGCGCCATCGATCGGGTCCTCCCCAGGCGAGCGGCGCAGGAGGCCCTGCCCCCCTCCTCCCCCACCCCCGGCCCGGCCGTGAGTCCAACGGGGCCCCGGCGTCCGGGGCTGGACGGGGACCGGGGGAGGGATGGAGACGGGAGGGGGTGGAGGGCTGGGGATGGAGATGGAGATGGAGGTGGAGGGATGGGGGTGGAGGTGGAGCTGGAGATGGAGGGATGAAGATGGAGAATGGGGATGGATATGCGGGGATGGAGATGGAGGTGGAGGGATGGAGATGGGGGAGGGAGGGCCGGAGATGGAGGTGGAGGGATGGGGGTGGAGGTGGTGATGGAGCTCCGGAGATGAAGGGATGGAGCTAGGTGGTGGAGATGGGGGGATATAGCTGGAGGGATGGAGATGGAGGGATGGAGATGGAGGGATGGAGATGGAGGGATGAAGCTGGAGGGATGGGGTAGAGATGGAGGGATGGAGCTGGGGGGGTGGAGATGGAGGGATGGAGCTGGGGGGGTGGAGCTGGAGGGATGGGGTAGAGATGGAGGGGTGGAGCTGGGGGGTGGAGATGGAGGGATGGAGCTGGGGGGGTGGAGCTGGAGGGATGGGGTAGAGATGGAGGGGTGGAGTTGGGGGGATGGAGCTGGAGGGATGGGGTAGAGATGGGGGATGGAGCTGGGGGGGTGGAAATGGGGGATGGAGCTGGAGGGATGGGGTAGAGATGGAGGGGTGGAGCTGGGGGGATGGAGCTGGAGGGATGGGGTGGAGATGGAGGGATGGAGCTGGGGGGGATGAAGCTGGAGGGATGGGGTGGAGATGGAAGGATGGAGCTGGAGGGATGGGGTAGAGATGGAGGGGTGGAGCTGGAGGGATGGAGCTGGGGGGTGGAGATGGAGGGATGGAGCTGGGGGGATGGAGCTGGAGGGATGGGGTGGAGATGGAGGGGTGGAGCTGGGGGGATGGAGCTGGGGGGATGGAGCTGGAGGGATGGGGTAGAGATGGAGGAATGGAGCTGGGGGGTGGAGATGGGGGATGGGGTGGAGATGGAGGGATGGAGCTGGGGGGATGGGGTGGAGGTGGAGGGCTGGAGATGGAGGGATGAGGTGGAGGGCTGGGGTGGAGGTGGAGATGGAGGGATGGGGTGGAGATGGAGGGCTGGGGTGGAGGTGGAGATGGAGTGATGGGGTGGAGGTGGAGGACTGGAGATGGAGGGATGGGGGTGGAGGTGGAGATGGAGGGATGGGGTGGAGATGGAGGGATGGGGTGGAGGTGGAGATGGAGGGATGAGGTGGAGGTGGAGGTGGAGATGGAGGGATGGGGTGGAGATGGAGGGATGAGGTGGAGGGATGGGGTGGAGGTGGAGATGGAGGGATGAGGTGGAGGTGGAGGTGGAGATGGAGGGATGGGGTGGAGATGGAGGGATGAGGTGGAGGGATGGGGTGGAGATGGAGATGGAGGGCTGGGATGGAGGTGGAGGTGGAGATGGAGGGAGGGGGACGGAGGTGGCGCCGGGGGGACGGAGACAAAAGCGATGGAGATGGGGGGCATGGAGGGAGGGGGACGGAGGCATGGAGGGAAGCGGGGGGAGATGTGGGGCAGGTCGGGCGGCCGGGGGGGTGGGGTGGGAAACGCGGCTTCGGCCCCACCACCCGCCCCACAGCCGGTCCTGCCCCCCCCATTAGGCAAATCAGGGGGTGGGGCCAGGACAAACCCCTCCCCCCAAGAGGGCGGCAGCAGCAGCAGCAGCTCGCTATTGTATGCAAATCAGATGCAAATGAGTTCCCCCCCACTGACCGCAGTGCATTATGGGATCAAGGGGGCTCCCTCCCCCTCCCCACGCCCCGGACACCTGGGCCCCCCCCAACTCCCTTTGTGTGTAATGAACCCCCCCCCCCGAACCGGGCGCCGCTAACGACCCTCCTGCCGCTTAACGAGGTGATTTGCATAAGCCGCCTCCCAGCATGCTTTGCGGCGGGTTGAGGTGGGGGGGGTTGGTGCCTCACTCCCCCTCCCCCACCTCCCCTCCCCACAGGTCCCCCCGGGGGGGGCGCTGCCATGACCCCGTTGCCATGGACGCCGCCGAGCCCGCCTCCCACCTCCCACCGGCCAATCAGGAGCCAGGGACCGGCCCCCAAGAGGCCCGCCCCCCATTTCCGGCCAGCAGGTCTACCCAGCTAGACCTCGGCCTACTTGGGCCTGGTCTCGGCCTACCCGGGCCTGGTCTCGGCCTACTCAGGCCTGGTCTCGGCCTACCGGACCCGGGGGGCGCCGCTGCCCCCTTGCCGGCCGCTGGCGGCCATGTCGCCTCACCAAAGGGCTCCTGGGGGAGCGGCGGCCCCCCAGCCTCCCTCTCCGCCCCCCGGCCGCCCCTCGGCCCCCGAATTACCTCAGCCAACAACGCGCCCCCGCCACCCAAAGACGAGGCCCCCCACGGCGAGGGGCAGCCGGGGGTCTGGCTCTGCCTCTCCTTCCGCCCTGGGCCCCCCGGTTCGGCCACCCGCCCCGGCCCCGCCGCCTTGGGCTTCCTCGTACCAAATAAGGCCGCCGGCGAGGAGGAGGAGGAGGGAGGCGCCGCCGAAGGCCCGTCCCCACCACCCGATGCCAAAGATTCGAGGGCTGGCGAGGAAGAAGAGGAGGAAGAGGCCGCGGGCGGGATGGCGCCGCCCAGGACAGACCAAAGCCAAAGCCCCGGGGAAGCGGCCGGTCCCAGCTTGGCCAATGAAGACGAAGCGGGCACCGGGCTGGCCAATGAGGAGGGCTCCAAGGCCGCGCCGGCCAATGAGGGAGGCGCCGGAGCTGCGTTGGTTGATGGAAGGGGTCGTAGCGTTGGGTTGGCCGGCGGAGAGTTGCCCGGCGTTGGGTTGGCCAAGGAGGAAGCACCCAACGTTGGGTTGGCCAAGGAGGATGGGCCCAACGTTGGGTTGGCCAATGAAGAAGCACTCAACATTGGGTTGGCCAAGGAGAAAGAGCCCAACGTTGGGTTGACCAAGAAGGAAGCACCCAATGTTGGGTTGACCAAGGAAGATGGGCCCAACATTGGGTTGGCCAAGGAGGAAGCACCCAACGTTGAGTTGACCAAGGAGGAAGAGCCCAACGTTGGGTTGGCCAAGGAGGAAGCACCCAACATTGGCTTGGCCAAGGAAGATGGGCCCAACGTTGGCTTGGCCAAGCAGGATGAGCCCAACGTTGGCTTGGCCAATGAAGAGGGAGCGTCACCCATCGCAGAAAGCCCCAACCGTGCCACGGCCAACGAAGAAGGGCCGGGCGCCCCGTTGGCCGATGGAGAGAGGCCCAATGCTCACCTGGGCGGCGCAGAGGGGCCCGCCGTGGGGCCCCGTGGGGCCTGCCCGGCCTTGGGGGCCTACGCGGGGCTGGCGCTGGCCTGCCAGCTCTCCCCAGCGCCCTCCCGCAACGCCTGCAAGACCCTCAAGTGCCCCAAGTGCAACTGGCACTACAAGTACCGGCAGACGCTGGAGGTGCACATGAGGGAGAAGCACCCCGAGGGCGCCCGCCGCTGCCCCCACTGCAGCGCCGGGGGCCCCCACCCCCGGCTGGCCCGCGGCGAGACCTACGCCTGCGGCTACAAGCCCTACCGCTGCGAGGCCTGCAACTACTCCACCACCACCAAGGGCAACCTCAGCATCCACATGCAGTCGGACAAGCACCTGGCCAACCTGCAGGGCGGTGGGGGGCCGGGGCCGCCGGAGGAGAAGGAGCCCCACGGCAAGGCCTCGTGGCGGTGCAAGATCTGCAGCTATGAAACCGGCGTCTCCCGCAACCTGCGGATCCACATGACGTCGGAGAAGCACCTGCAGAAGGTGCTGCTCCTCCGCCGGGGCCTGCCCGTGGCTCTGCCCGGGCTCCTGGCGGCACCACCGCTGCCGGCCGAGCCCCCGCCGCCGGCCGAGCTCTCACCTTTCTATGGGGCGCCGGGGCTGGTGCACCCCCATCCCGGGGCCGCCGGCCCCACGCCGGGGCCGCCCGCTGAGCAGTCGCAGATGGTCCTCAATGACCTCCACCCGCCATCGCCCGCCAGGCAGAAGGGGGCCACCGCTGCTGCCCCAGGTAGGCTGAGAAATACCAGGGGTGACGGGTTGGTCCAATGGGGAAGTCTGGGGACGTTCGGTCGGCCAACGGAGGAGGGGTGATGTCGAGATGTTGGGATGGCCAATGGGGAAGCCCAGGCATGTTGGGTTGGCCAACGGGATGGGTCAAGACATCGGGATGGCCAAAGGGGAAGCCTGGGGGCATTGGGTTGGCCAATGGGCAGGTTCAAGAGGTTAGGATGGCCAATGGGGAGCCCAGGCATGTTGGGTTGGCCAATGGCGGGGGGGGGGTTCAAGACATTGGGTTGGCCAATGAGGAAACCCAGCACGTTGGGTTGGCCAGTGGGAGGAGGTTCCAGAGGTCAGGTTGGCCAATGGGGCGGTTCAAGACGTTGGGCTGGCCAACGGGAGGAGATTCCAGCATGTTAGGTTGGCCAATGGGGCGGTTCAGGATGTTGGGTTGGCCAACAGAGAGAGGCTCCAGACGTTGGGTCGGCCAACGAGGTGGTTCCAGATATTGGGTTGGCCAATGGGGAGCCCCACCACATTGGGTTGGCCAGCAGGGAGCCCCAGCACGTTGGGTTGGCCAACGGAGAGCCCCAGCATATTGGGTTGGCCAATGGGGAAGCCCAACACGTTGAGTTCACCAACAGGGAGCCCCAGCATGTTGAGTTGGCCAACGGGGAGCCCCAGCATATTGGGTTGGCCAATGGGGAAGCCCAGCATGTTGAGTTCACCAACAGGGAGCCCTAGCATGTTGAGTTGGCCAACGGGGAGCCCCAGCACGTTGAGCTTGGCCAACAGGGGGAGGTTCAAGAGGTTGGGTTGGCCAATGGGGCGGTTCAAGACGTTGGGTTGGCCAACGGGGAGTCCCAGCACATTAGGTTGGCCAACGGGGGGAGGTTCAAGAGGTTGGGTTGGCCAACGGGGAGCCCCAGCATGTTGGGTTGGCCAATGGGGTGGTTCAAGATGTTGGGTTGGCCAACGGGGAGCCCCAGCACGTTGGGTTGGCCAACGGGGAGCCCCAGCACGTTGGGTTGGCCAACAGGGAGCCCCAGCATGTTGGGTTGGCCAACGGAGAGCCCCAGCACTTTGGGTTGACCAATGGGGAGCCCCGGCACATTGGGTTGGCCAACGGGGAGCCCCGGCACATTGGGTTGGCTAACGGGGAGCCCCAGCACATTGGGTTGGCCAATGGGGAGTCCCAGCACATTAGGTTGGCCAACGGGAGGAGGTTCAAGAGGTTGGGTTGGCCAATGGGGTGGTTCAAGACGTTGGGTTGACCAACGGGGAGCCCCAGCACATTGGGTTGGCCAACGGGGAGCCCCAGCACGGTGGCCGGGGGTGGGGGGTGGGGTGGGGCGGCGGGGCAGGACGGGCCGCCGGATGTCCAGAGGCGGCGCGGTGCCCCGTGGGGCGTCCCCCCCCCCCCCCCGCAGGTGCCGGCGGGGCATCAGGGCGGCTCTTCGGGTGCCTGGTGTGCGGGCGGTTCGGGGCGGACAGCCTGGAGGAGCTGCTGGGCCACGCCACGGCGCGGCGGCGCCTGCCCGAGGCCGCCTGGAAGGAGGTGGCCGGCGAGCTCCACCGCTGCCGGCTCTGCGCCTACGGCACCCCGCTCAAGGCCAACTTCCAGCTCCACCTCCGCACCGGCAAGCACGTCGCCCACTACCAGCGGGCCGCTCACCTGCGGGAGGCCGGGGCCGGGCTGCCGGCCATGGGCTCCGCCCCCTCGCCGCCCGGCTCCGCCTCCGCCCCGCCGGCCCTCCACCTCCGCTGCAACCTCTGCGGGGTGGAGACCCGCAGCCCCGAGAAGATGCGGCTCCACGTCCAGGCCGCTGGGCACCGGCAGGGCGAGCGGGTCCGCGAGGTGGGGGCGGGGGCGGTGAGGGGGTGAGGGGGGTGGAGCCGGGAGGGATGGGGTGGAGCTATGGGGCTGGAGGTGGAGCCAGGAGGAACCAGGTTGAGCTATGGGGCTGGAGGTGGAGCCAGGAGGAACCAGGTTGAGCTATGGGGCTGGAGGTGGAGCTGGGAGGAACAGGGTGGAGCTATGGGGCTGGGGGTGGAGCCAGGAGGAACAGGGTGGAGCTATGGGGCTGGAGGTAGAGCTGGGAGGAACAGGGTGGAGCTATGGGGCTGGGGGTGGAGCCGGGAGGAACCAGGTGGAGCTATGGGGCTGGGGGTGGAGCTGGGAGGAACAGGGTGGAGCTATGGGGCTGGGGGTGGAGCCGGGAGGAACCAGGTGGAGCTATGGAGCTGGAGGTGGAGCTGGGAGGAACAGGGTGGAGCTATGGGGCTGGAGGTGGAGCTGGGAGGAACAGGGTGGAGCTATGGGGCTGGGGGTGGAGCCAGGAGGAACCAGGTGGAGCTATGGGGCAGGGGGTCCTGGCGTGGGGCTATGGGGCTGGGGGTGGAGATACGGAGTAGGGGGTGGTGCTATGGGGCAGGGCCACAGGGCCCATGGGTGGAGCTATGGGGCTGGGGGCGGGGCCTCAAGTCAGGGGGCGGGGCTATGTGCCTGTGGGGGGAAGGCTGGGGCTATGGGGTGGGGCTACAGGGGCGGGGCCTGGGAGAAGGGGGCGGGGCTACCCAGGGGGCATGTCCCAAACCGACCCCGCCCTCCTCGGCAGGCCCGGGCGGGGCAGGGGGCGGGGCCTGGCGGTGGCCCCGCCCCCCTCACACACCCGGCCCCACTGCGGCTCCCATCGGGCCCCCAGCACCCGGCCCCCAGCCCCCAGCTGCGCCTGCCCCACGGTGAGCCCAGCCGGGGGGTGCTGGGGGGCACTGGGAGGGACTGGGAGGGTGACTGGGAGCACTGGGAGGAACTGGGAGGGGGATTAGGGGTGCTGGAGGGCACTGGGAGGGACTGGGAGGGGGATTAGGGGTGCTGGGGGGCACTGGGAGGGACTGGGAGGGGGATTAGGGGTGCTGGGGGGCACTGGGAGGGACTGGGAGGGGGATTAGGGGTGCTGGAGGGCACTGGGAGGGACTGGGAGGGGGATTAAGGGTGCTGGAGGGCACTGGGAGGGGGAATAGGAGTGCTGGGGGGCACTGGGAGGGACTGGGAGGGGGATTAGGGGTGCTGGGGGGCACTGGGAGGGACTGGGAGGGGGATTAGGGGTGCTGGGGGGCACTGGGAGGGGGATTGGGGGGGCACTGGGAGGCACTAGGCGGTCACTGGGAGAGACTGGGAGGGGGAATAGGGGCACTGGGAGGGACTGGGGGGCACTGGGAGGGGGAATGGCAGAACTGGGGGGCACTGGGAGGGCACTGGGAGAGTGATGGGGGGGCCAGGAGGAACTAGGCAGTCACTGGGAGGGACTGGGAGTTGGAACAGGGGCACTAGGAGGGTAACTGGGGGCACTGGGAGGCACTGGGGGGCACTGGGAGGGCTATTGGGGGGTACTGGGGGGCACTGGGAGGGTGACTGGGGGCACTGGGAGGGGTATTGGGGTGCTGGGGGGGACTGGGGGGGCACTGGGAGACACTGGGGAGAAGGTAGTGGGTGGAGTCAGGACAGGCCCCTCCCCCTTGGGGTGGTGCTTGGACCCCTGGCCCCACCCACACCCCATGTCCCCGCCCCCCCAGGAGCCGCCCCTGATGCCCCGGAGGAGGAGGAGGAGCCGGGTGAAGCCCCACCCCCAGGTGAGCGACCCCGCCCCCTCGAGAGCATAGCCCCGCCCCTTTCTCCCCTAGGGATTTGGGAGGGGGAGGGGCTGCCCCGGACGCCGGGGTCCCCCCACTGGGGGAGGGGAGGGGGCAGGAGGGCGGAGCTAACCCCTCCCCCCACCCCACAGTGTCTGAGAAGGCGGAGCCTAAGAGCCACAGTGCGGGGGAGGGGGCCAGGACGGTGAGTGGAGGCGGGGCCTGGGGCGGGGCCACATCCACTGGGGCGGTGGCATGCCCGGACGCCTGGGCCCCTTCCCCGGACACCTGGGCCCCTCCCCCGGACACCTGGGCCCCTCTCCCTGGACACCTGGGTCCTTCCCCGGACGCCTGGGCTCCTTCCCCAGACACCTGTGTCCCTTTCCCGGATGCCTGGGCCCCTCCCCGGACGCCTGGGCCCCTTCCCGGACACCTGGGCCCCTCCCTGACACCTGGGCCCCTTCCCCGGATGCCTGGGCTCCTTCCCCCGGACACCTGGGCCCCTTCCCCAGACACCTGGGTCCCTTCCCCGGACACCTGGGCCCCTTCCCCGGACACCTGGGTCCCCTCCCTGGACGCCTGGGCCCCTTCCCCGGACACCTGGGCCCCTCCCCGGACACCTGGGCCCCTTCCCGGACACCTGGGCCCGACCCGGACGCCTGGGCCCCCTTCCCGGACACCTGGGCCCCTCCCCGGACGCCTGGTCCCCTCCCCCGGACACCTGGGCTCCTTCCCCCGGACGCCTGGGCCCCTTTGCCGGATGCCTGGGCCCCTCCCCGGACGCCTGGGCCCCTTCCCGGACACCTGGACCCCTTCCCCGGACACCTGGGCCCTTCCCTGGACACCTGGGCCCCTTCCCCGGACGCCTGGGCCCCTTCCCCGGACACCTGAGTCCCATCCCTGGACACCTGGGCCCCTTCCCCGGACACCTGGGCCCCTCCCTGACACCTGGGCCCCTTCCCCGGATGCCTGGGCTCCTTCCCCCGGACACCTGGGCCCCTTCCCCAGACACCTGAGTCCCATCCCTGGACACCTGGGCCCCCCTCCCCGGACACCTGGGCCCCTCCCGGACACCTGGGCCCCCCTCCCCGGACACCTGGGCCCCTTCCCCGGACACCTGGGCCCCTCCCCCAGACACCTGGGCCCCTTCCCGGACACCTGGGCCCCTCCCCCGGACACCTGGGCCCCTCCCCGGACGCCTGGGCCCCTCCCCGGATGCCTGGGCCCCTTCCCCGGACACCTGGGCCCCTCTCCCTGGACACCTGGGCCCCTCTCCCTGGACACCTGGGCCCCTTCCCCGGACACCTGGGCCCCTCTCCCTGGACACCTGGGCCCCTCCCCCGGACACCTGGGCTCCTTCCCCCGGACACCTGAGCCCCTTTGCCGGACGCCTGGGCCCCTCCCAGGACACCTGGGTCCCCTCCCTGGACGCCTGGGCCCCTTCCCCGGACACCTGGGCCCCTTCCCGGACACCTGGGTCCCTTCCCCGGACACCTGGGTCCCTCCCCTGGACGCCTGGGCCCCTCCCCGGACGCCTGGGCCCCTTCCCCGGACACCTGGGCCCCTCTCCCTGGACACCTGGGCCCCTCCCCCAGACACCTGGGCCCCTCCCCGGACACCTGGGCCCCTCCCCGGGCACCTGGGCCCCTTCCCTGGACACCTAGGTCCCTTCCCCCGGACACCTGGGTCCCATCCCCGGACGCCTGGGCCCCTTCCCTGGATGCCTGGGCCCCTTCCCCAGACGCCTGGGTCCCTCCCGGACACCTGGGCCCCTTCCCCCGGACGCCTGAGTCCCTTCCCCGGATGCCTGGGTCCCTCCCCGGACACCTGGGCCCCTCACCGAATGCCTGGGCCCCCTCTCTGCACGCCTGGGTCTCCTCCCCGGACACCTGGGCCCCTTCCCCGGACACCTGCGTCCCATCCCCGGACGCCTGGGCCCCTCCCCGGACGCCTGGGCCCTTCTCCCGGACACCTGGGCCCCTTCCCCGGACGCCTGGGCCCCCAGACACTGGTTTTCCCCGGACGCCGGGGCCCCTGATCACCCTGCTCCCCCCCACCCCCGGCCCCCCAGGTCTTCTGCTGCCCCCTGTGCAGCTGCGGCAGCCCCCGGCCGGGGGCGGTGGGGGTCCACGGCGGGAGCCGCCCCGGGCTGCCGCCCCCCCTGCGCTGCCCCCTCTGCCGGCGGCAGCTCCCGGGCCGGGGGGGGCTGCGGCTCCACCTGCGCCGCGGCCACAGCGTCGCCCCCGAGTGCCTCGACCGCCTGCTCCGCGTGGTGAGAGCCCCCCGGCACCACCCTGACCCCCTGGAGGACCCTCCTGACCCTCTTGGGGACACCTGGGGCCCTCCTGACCCCCTGGAGGACCCTCCTGACCCCCTGGAGGACCTCCCCAACCCCTTGGGGACACCTGGGACCTTCCTGACCCCCTGGAGGACCCTCCTGACCCCCTGGAAGAGCTTCCAGACCCTCTTGGGGACACCTAGGACCCTTCTGACACCCTTAAGGACCTCCCCGTCCCCTTGGGGACACCTAGGGCCCTCCTGACCCCCCTTGAGGACACCTAGGACCCTCCTGACCTCCCTTGAGGACCTCCCTGACTCCTTGGGGACACCTGGGACCCCTTGAGGGCCTCTCTGACCCCTTGGGGACACCTGGGACCCCCTTAAGGACCTCCCCGACCCCTTGGGGACACCTAGGACCCTCCTGGCCCCCCTTGAGGACACCTAGGACCCTCCTGACCTCCCTTGAGGACCTCCCTGACTCCTTGGGGACACCTGGGACCCCTTGAGGGCCTCTCTGACCCCTTGGGGACACCTGGGACCCCCTTAAGGACCTCCCCGACCCCTTGGGGACACCTAGGACCCTCCTGGCCCCCCTTGAGGACACCTAGGACCCTCCTGACCTCCCTTGAGGACCTCCCTGACTCCTTGGGGACACCTGGGACCCCTTGAGGGCCTCTCTGACCCCTTGGGGACACCTGGGACCCCCTTAAGGACCTCCCCGACCCCTTGGGGACACCTAGGACCCTCCTGACCTCCCTCGAGGACACCTAGGACCCTTCTGACACCCTTAAGGACCTCTCTGACCCCTTGGGGACACCTAGGACCTTCCTGACCCCCTTAAGGACCTCTCTGACCCCTTGGGGACACCTAGGACCTTCCTGACCCCCTTAAGGACCTTCCTGACCCCTTGGGGACACCTGGGCCCTCCTGACCTCCCTTGAGGACCTCCCTGACCCCTTGGGGACACCTGGGACCCCCTCTGACCCCCTGGACGACCCACTAGACCCCCCCCAATGACATGTTCCCCCCCCCCCCGGCACCCAGGCCACCCCAGCAGAGCCCTCCTTCGCCACCAAGGTGCCGCCCCCCACGGCGGCCCCACGGCCCCCCGATGGCGATCCGGCACCTGGAGGTGAGTGACACCGTGGGTGTTGGGGACCTGGGGGACCCTCGCTCAACCCGAGGACCCCACCACCGTCACCCCACCCCTCATCTCCGCAGCCCCCCCGCCAGGTGCCCCGTCCCCACCGACCCCCATGGAGGAGGAAGAGGAGGAGGAGGAGGAAGAAGAGGAGGTGCCACCACCTCGGGGTCCCCCCGACCCACCACCGGGCACCCGCCCCGGGGGCCGCCGGGCACCCACCTTCGCCCTGGACAAGTTCCTGGACCCGGGGCGGCCCTACAAGTGTGGGGTGTGCAAGGAGTCCTTCACGCAGAAGAACATCCTCCTGGTGCACCTCAACTCCGTCTCCCACCTCCACAAGGCCAAGAAGGCGGCGGCGGCCGAGGGCGGCGGCGACCCCCAGGGCGACGCGGGGGCCCCCGGCGCCCCCCAACCTCCCCCGGAGAAGCCCTACAAGTGCCCCACCTGCCGGGTGGCCTACAACCAGAGCTCCACGCTGGAGATCCACCTCCGCTCCGTCTTGCACCAGACCCGAGCCCGGGGGGCCCGACCCACGGCGCCGCCGCCACCACCGCCGGTTGCCCCACGGCAGCTTTTATTGCCCTTCTTCCTGCACGAGCCACCCCGGGCGCTGCCGGCCGCCCCCTTGGTCCTGGCGCCGGGTGCCACCGGGGCCGCCCCCCAAGCCGGGGGGCTGCTGGAGCGTTTCGGCTTCGAGGTGGTCATCCGCTACAACGAAGGCGACCCGGCGGCCGCCGTCCCCGCCGCGGCCGAGCGCCCCGAGCCCACGCCGGGACGCCGGCGGTTGGCCCGGACCCGTTTCAGCGCCTTCCAGGCGCAGGCGCTGCAGGCGGCCTTCGAGGCCAGCGCCTACCCCCGGGACGGCGAGGTGGAGCGCTTGGCCGCCCTCCTGGGCCTGGCCAGCCGCGTGGTGGTGGTCTGGTTCCAAAACGCCCGGCAGAAAGCCCGCCGGGCCGACGCCGCCGGCCCCGGGGTCGCCCCCGGCGCCGCCGCTCCCGCCTGCAAGCGTTGCCGGGCCTCCTTCGACGGCGTCTTCGAGCTCCTCCGGCACCTCAAGGCCTGCTACGGCGACCGGCCCGAGGACGCCGACGGAGAGGACGAGGACGGTGGGGACGAGGCCGGGATGGGGGGCTCCCGGGGCGGCGTGGCCCCGTTGGGGGGCTCCGAAGTCAACGCGGCCCCGTTGAGCGTCTCCAACGTGGACACGACCTCACTGAGCATCTCCGAAGTCAACGCGGCACCGTTGAGCGTCTCCAACGTGGACACGACCTCATTGAGTATCTCCAAAGGTAACGTGGCCCCATTGAGTGTCTCCAACGTAGACACAACCTCATCGAGCATCTCCAAAGTCAACATGGCACCGTTGAATGTCTTTAATGTGGACACGACCTCATCAAGCATCTCCAAAGTCAACGCGGCCCCGTTGAGCATCTCCAACGTGGACACGACCTCACTAAGCATCTCCAAAGGTAACACAGCCCCGTTGAGCGTCTCCAACGCGGACACGACCTCGTCGAGCATCTCCAAAGTCAACGCGGCACCGTTGAGCATCTCCAACGTGGACACGACCTCACTGAGTATCTCCAAAGTCAACGTGGTCCCGTTGAGCGTCTCCAACGTGGACTTGGCCCCACTGGGTGTCTCCAAGGTGGACACGACCTCATTGGGTGTCGCCAACGTCAACGCATCCCCATTGAGCGTCTGCATCGTGGACAGGGCCCCACTGGGCGTCTGCAATGTCAACATGGTCCCGTTGAACGTCTCCAACATGAACATGACCTCATTCAGCATCTCCAAAGTCAATATGGCCCCATTGAGCATCTCCAACGTGGACACAGCCCCATTGGGCATCTCCAAAGTCAACATGGCCCCGTTGCGTGTGTCCAACGTGGACACGACCTCACTGAGCATCTCCAAAGTCAACACAGTCCCGTTGAGCATCTCCAACGTGGACACGACCTCACTGAGCATCTCCAAAGTCAACACGGTACCATTGAGTGTCTCCAACATGGACACGACCTCATTGGGCATCTCCAAAGTTAATACAGCCCCACTGAGCGTCTCCATGGTGGACATGGCTCCGTTGGGCGTCTCCAAAGTCAACACAACCCCTCTGAGCATCTCCAACGTGGACACGACCTCACTGAGCATCTCCAAAGTCAACACGGTCCCGTTGAGCGTCTCCAACGTGGACACGACCTCACTGAGCATCTCCAAAGTCAACACGGTCCCGTTGAGCGTCTCCAACGTGGACACGACCTCACTGAGCATCTCCAAAGGCAATAGGGCCCCACTGAGCATCTGCAACGTGGATAGGGCTCCGTTGAGCATCTCCAAGTTGGCTATGACCCTGCAGGGTGCCTCCAAGGAGGACACAGCTCCACCAGATGTCTCCAAGGGGGACGTGGCCCTGTTGAGCCTCTCCAAAGGGGACTGGGCACCCCTGGGTGTCCCCATCTCCAAGGAGGACACAGCACTGATGGGGGTCACCAAAGGGGAGGGGGATTTGGCCCCTCTGAGTGTCTCCAGAGGTGTCTTGGCTCCGCTGAGACACCCTGTCCCCACAGGGGGACCCACACTGCAGGGCATCTCCAAGGTGGACACAGCCCCGCTGAGCAGCTCAAGGATGGACACGACCTCGTTGGGTGTCTCCAGGACAGACATGACCCCACTGGATGTCCCAAAGGTGGACACGGCACCACTGAGTGTCCCAAAGGCAGCTCTGACCCCGATGAGCGTCTCCAAGGTGGACGTGACCCCGTTGAGCATCCCAAAGGGGGACACGACCCCACTGACCATCTCCAAGGTGGAAACGACCCTGATGGACATCTCCAAAGCGGATGTGACCCCGTTGGGCGTCACCAAGGTAGAAACAACCCCACTGAGCGTCCCAAAGGTGGACGTGGCCCCATGGAGTGTCTCCAAGGAGGACGTGACCCTACTGGGTGTCCCAAAGGTGGACACGACCCGACTGGGTGTCTCCAGGGTGGAAATGAGCCCATTGGGCCTCCCAAAGTTAGACAGAACCCTCTTGGGCGTCTCCAAGGTGGAAACGACCCCGTTGAGTGTCTCCAAGGTGGAACCAAACCCGCTGAGCGTCTCCAAGGTGGAACTCGTCCTGTTGGGTGTCTCCAAGGAGGAAATGACCTCACTGAGTGTCCCAAGGGTGGAAATGACCCTGTCAGGCGTCCCAAAGGCGAAATCGACCCCGTCGAGTGGTGCCAAGGCAGAACCGACCCCGTCGAGCGTCCCAAAGGCAGAACCGACCCCGTCGAGCACCTCCAAGGCAGAACCGACCCCGTCGAGCGTCCCAAAGGCAGAACCGACCCCGTCGAGCGTCCCAAAGGCAGAACCGACCCCGTCGAGCGTCCCAAAGGCAGAACTGAGCCCGCCGGGGCCCTCGCCGCGTCCACCGAAGCGCGGCCGAGAGGCCGGGGCGTCGCCGGGACCCGGGGCGGGGGACAAGCGTCTGCGCACCACGTTGCTGCCGGGACAGGTAGCGACGCTGCGGCGGTGGTACGCGAGCGAGTCCACGCCGGGGCGCCCGGCCCTGGAGGCCCTGGCGTCCCGCTTGGGCTTGGCCCGCCGCGTGGTCCAGGTCTGGTTCCAAAACACCCGAGCCCGGGAGCGAAAGGGTCGGCTCGGGCCGCCCCACGGCCGTGGGGCAGCCAGCCCCTCCAGCGCCGGCGACCTCAGCGATTCGGCCTCGTCCTCCTCGTCCTCCTCTTCCTCCTCGGCGGCGGCAGCGCGGCGGGCGGGCGGCCGGGGGCCCCGGCGGGCGCGGACCCACATGTCGGGGGCGCAGCTGCGGGTGCTGCGGGCCTGCTACGGCGCCTGCCGGGCCCCCACGGCCCCCGAGTGCGAGGCCGTGGGGCAGGCCGTGGGGCTGCCCCGCCGCGTGGTCCAGGTCTGGTTCCAGAACGCCCGGGCCAAGGAGAAGAAAGCCGGCGCCCCCCGGCCCGAGGTCGCTGCCCCCCTTCCCGCCGCCTGCCCCCTCTGCCGTGGGGTGGCCGAGCCCCACGGCTCCGCCCGGGGCCACCTCTTCTCCCCTGGGCACCTGGCCCGGCTCCAGGCGGCCGTGGGGCAGGAGGAGGCACCCGCTGCGGGCTGCTGAGGAGCCCCACAGGCCTTGGGGTCCCTATGGGGCTGGGGGATGCCGCTGTGGGGCTGGGATGAGCCTGGGGGGGGTGCAGGGTTGGGGGGCCGCTATGGGGTTGGGGGGGTCTCATGGGGCTGAGGGAGCTCCATGGGGCAGGGATGAGCATGGGGGGTGCAAGGTTGGGGGGCTGCTATGGGGCTGAGGGGGTCCCATGGGGCTGGGATGAGCCTAGGGGGGTGCAGGGTTGGGGGGCCGCTATGGGGTTGGGGGGGTCCCATGGGGCTGGTGGAGCTCCATGGGGCAGGGATGAGCCTGGGGGGCCACTATGGGGCTGAAGGGGTCCCATGGGGCTGGCAAGATCTCTGTGGGGCTGACGGTCACTATGGGGCTGGGGGTGTGGGATTGGGGGGTGCCCATGGGGCTGGGGGGGGGGTTAGGAGGGTCTCTATGGGGCCAGGGGGGGTCCCCATGGGGCTTGAAATCACTATGGGGCTGGGACTTGGGGATCGCTATGGGGCTGGGGGTCTCTATGGGGCAGGGCTGGGAGGCCGCTATGGGGCTGGGGGAGCGGGATTGGGGGGGGGATCTGTATGGGACCTGGGGGGCCCCGAGTGGCTGGGAACCCCCATGGGGCTGGGACTTGGGGGTCGCTATGGGGCTGGGGGTCGCTATGGGGCGGGGCTGGGGGTCGCTATGGGGCGGGGCCCCCCAAGGACAAAACCACCCCCTAAAATGGAGGAAGCCCCGCCCCCAGAGTGAAGCCCCACCCACAGGGGTGAAGCCACGCCCCCAACCCCGGGAGGGGGGGTCAGTCCCCCCCAATAGCAGCACAGTCTCTGCAGCGGGTCGTTAATTAAACAGCCGCCTGGGGCTTTAATTAAGCTCTTAATTAGCCACGAAGGCTGGGGGGGGGAGGGGAGCCGGAAAGTGTGTGTGGGGGGGGGGGGATTAAGTGAGGGGCGCCGAGCACTAACGAAGGCGGCGCCCTGTGCCGCTAATTACTAGGAGTTAATTGCCACCTGGGGAGCATCGGCACGGTAACGAGAGCTAACGAGATGTGTGTGTGGGGGGTGTTTATTGGCCCCCCCGGGGGGGGATCAGCGACGCCGGCGGAAACCTGCAGGAGAGAGAGGCGTCAGGGGGCCCAGGTGTCCGGGAGCCCCCGCTCCGGGGGGGGCCCAGGTGTCCGGGAGCCCCCGCTCCGGGGGGGGTGTGAGGGGCCCAGGCGTCCGGGAGCCCCCGCTCCGGGGGGGGAGGGTGTGAAGGGCCCAGGCGTCCGGGAGCCCCCGCTCCGGGGGGGGAGGGTGTGAGGGGCCCAGGCGTCCGGGAGCCCCCGCCGAACGACTCACCCTTCCTCTTCCTCTTTGGCGCCTTCGGGCTCTTCCTCCTCTTCTCGGCGGGGGGCGTCTCGTCCTGGGGGGAGCCAACGGGGGCGCTGGGCTGAGAGAGGGGCCCAGGCGTCCGGCCGCCCCCCGCCCCCAGGGGCCCAGGCGTCCGGGTTACCTGCTCGCCGGGGGTCAGCAGGGCCCCGACGGCGCCGAAGTGGGGCAGGGTGTCGAGGCGCTCGCCCGCCGCCATCGCCCGCCGCCGCCGCGCCCGCTCCCGCCGGCTCTCGCTCAGCCGCACCAGCATGGCTTCCTCGTAGCGCGTCCTGCGGGGGGGGGAGGGGAGGGGCCCAGGCGTCCGGGAGGGGAAGGGGCCCAGGTGTCCAGGGAGGAGCCCCTCTCGCTCCCTCAAGGGGCCCAGGTGTCCGGGAGGGGAAGGGGCCCAGGCGTCCAGGGAGGAGCCCCTCTCGCTCCCTCAAGGGGCCCAGGCGTCCGGGAGGGGAAGGGGCCCAGGCGTCTGGGGAGGAGCCCCTCTCCCTCCCTCAAGGGGCCCAGGCGTCCGGGAGGGGAAGGGGCCCAGGCGTCCGGGCAGGCGCCCCTCTCGCTCCCTCAAGGGGCCCAGGTGTCCGGGCAGGGAAGGGGCCCAGGCATCCGGGCAGGAGCCCCTCTCACTCCCTCAGGGGGCCCAGGCATCCGGGGAACAACCCCCCACTCCCTCAAGGGGCCCAGGCGTCCGGGAGGGGAAGGGGCCCAGGCGTCCGGGGAGGAGCCCCTCTCCCTCCCTCAAGGGACCCAGGTGTCCGGGCAGGGAAGGGGCCCAGGCGTCCGGGGAGGAGTCCCTCTCGCTCCCTCAAGGGGCCCAGGCGTCCAGGAGGGGAAGGGGCCCAGGCGTCCGGGAGGAGCCCCTCTCGCTCCCTCAAGGGACCCAGGTGTCCAGGAGGGGAAGGGGCCCAGGCGTCCGGGCAGGAGTCCCTCTCGCTCCCTCAAGGGGCCCAGGCGTCCAGGAGGGGAAGGGGCCCAGGCGTCCGGGCAGGAGCGCCCCTCGCTCCCTCAGGGGACCCAGGCGTCCAGGAGGGGAAGGGGCCCAGGCGTCCGGGCAGGAGCCCCTCTCGCTCCCTCAAGGGGCCCAGGTGTCCGGGCAGGGAAGGGGCCCAGGCGTCCGAGAGGAGCCCCCCTCGCTCCCTCAGGGGACCCAGGCGTCCGGGAGGGGAAGGGGCCCAGGCATCCGGGCAGGAGTCCCTCTCGCTCCCTCAGGGGGCCCAGGCATCCGGGGAACAACCCCCCACTCCCTCAAGGGGCCCAGGTGTCCGGGCAGGGAAGGGGCCCAGGCGTCCGGGAGGAGCCCCTCTCGCTCCCTCAAGGGGCCCAGGCGTCCGGGAGGGGAAGGGGCCCAGGCGTCCGGGCAGGAGCCCCCCTCGCTCCCTCAAGGGGCCCAGGTGTCCGGGAGGAGCCCCTCTCGCTCCCTCAAGGGGCCCAGGCGTCCGGGCAGGGAAGGGGCCCAGGCGTCCGGGGAGGAGCCCCCCTCGCTCCCTCAAGGGGCCCAGGTGTCCGGGCAGGGAAGGGGCCCAGGCGTCCGGGAGGAGCCCCCCTCGCTCCGTCAGAGGGCCCAGGCGTCCGGGTGTCCCCCCTGCACCCCACATCCCCCCCCTCACCAGAGGGCCCAGGCGTCCGGGGAACAACCCCCCGCTCCCTCAAGGGGCCCAGGCGTCCGGGAGCCCCCGCTCCAGGGGGAGGGGTGAGAGGTGGGGGCCCAGGCGTCCCGGGGTGGCCAAGGGGCCCAGGCGTCCGGCTCACCTGTCGCGCAGCAGCCGCCCGGCGCGGGCCTGCGCCCCCCCGGCCGCCACCTCCTCGGGGCCGTCGCTCAGCTCCTCGCGCAGCTCCCGCAGCACCGAGCTGCTCAGCGCCCGCCGCCGGGCCCGCTCCCGCGCCCGCGCCGCCCGCTCCGGCCCCGCCTCGCCTGCGCCGGGGGGCCCAGGCGTCCGGGGGGGGGCCCAGGCGTCCGGGGGGGGGCCCAGGCGTCCGGGGGGGGGCCCAGGCGTCCGGGCACGGCACCCTCCCACCCCCCCAACATGGCCCCCACGGAGCCCAACACCTCCCGCCCCCCTTCCTGCGGCAGTCGGGGAGCTCAGTCTGCAACTAGAGGGGCCCAGGCGTCCGGGGGAAGGGGCCCAGGCGTCCGGGGGTCTCCCACCCCCCTGCCTGGAGCAGCCAGGGAGGCCAGTGCCCAACCAGGGGGGCCCAGGCGTGCGGGGAGGGGCCCAGGCGTCCGGGAGAGGGGCCCAGGCGTCCGGGGGAAGGGGCCCAGGCATCCGGGGGAAGGGGCCCAGGCATCCGGGGGAAGGGGCCCAGGCATCCGGGGGTCTCCCATCCCCCTGCCTGGAGCAGCCAGGGAGGTCAGTGCCCAACCAGGGGGGCCCAGGCGTCCAGGGAGGGGCCCAGGCGTCCGGGGGGGAAGGGGCCCAGGCGTCCGGGGGTCTCCCACCCCCCTGCCTGGAGCAGCCAGGGAGGCCAGTGCCCAACCAGGGGGGCCCAGGCGTCCGAGGGGAAGGGGCCCAGGCATCATGGAGAGGGGCCCAGGCGTCCGGGGGGGAAGGGGCCCAGGCGTCCGGGGGTCTCCCACCCCCCTGCCTGGAGCAGCCAGGGAGGCCAGTGCCCAACCAGGGGGGCCCAGGCGTCCGGGGGGGGGCCCAGGCGTCCGGGGGGGGCCCAGGCGTCCGGGGGGGGGCCCAGGCGTCCGGGCACGGCACCCTCCCACCCCCCCAACATGGCCCCCACGGAGCCCAACACCTCCCGCCCCCCTTCCTGCGGCAGTCGGGGAGCTCAGTCTGCAACTAGAGGGGCCCAGGCGTCCGGGGGAAGGGGCCCAGGCGTCCGGGGGTCTCCCACCCCCCTGCCTGGAGCAGCCAGGGAGGCCAGTGCCCAACCAGGGGGGTCCAGGCGTCCGGGGAGGGGCCCAGGCGTCCGGGAGAGGGGCCCAGGCGTCCGGGGGAAGGGGCCCAGGCGTCCGGGGGTCTCCCATCCCCCTGCCTGGAGCAGCCAGGGAGGTCAGTGCCCAACCAGGGGGGCCCAGGCGTCCAGGGAGGGGCCCAGGCGTCCGGGGGGGAAGGGGCCCAGGCGTCCGGGGGGTCTCCCACCCCCCTGCCTGGAGCAGCCAGGGAGGCCAGTGCCCAACCAGGGGGGCCCAGGCGTCCGGGGAGGGGCCCAGGCGTCCGAGGGGAAGGGGCCCAGGCGTCCGGGCGCCCCCCGCTCACCGTACTGCACCGGCACCAGGCGGGGGGGGACGTATCTGCGCCCCCCGCCCAAGCCCGGGGGCTTCGGGGCGCCGGATCCTTCCTCCTCCTCCTCCTCCTCCTCCTCCTCTTCCTCCTGCTGCGGGCGGAGGCGTCAGTCCCCGGCGGGCCCAGGCGTCCGGGCATCCACCCCCCCCCCCAACAGCGACTCACCCCTGTCACCATGTTGCCGGGGTCGGGGCGGAAGCGCAGGGGGTCGTTGTCACCTGGAGCAGGACGGGGGGGGGGGGGGGGGAGATGACGGACAGCTGTCAATCACCGCCCCCCCCCCGAGGGGGCCCAGGCGTCCGGGGGATGGGGGGGAAGGGGCCCAGGTGTCCGGGGCCGCTCACCCAGGGCCCCGGCGGCCGCCGCCCGCAGCAGCTTCTCCACCTGGTACTTGAGGCGCTGCTCCACCGGCCGCATCTTCTCCAGCACCTGCCGCGGGGCCCAGGCGTCCGGGCACCGCCACCCCCGAGGGGGCCCAGGCGTCCGGGATACCCCCCCACACACACCGAGGGGCCCAGGCGTCCGGGCACCGCCACCCCCGAGGGGGCCCAGGCGTCCGGGATACCCCCCCCCCATCACCGAGGGGCCCAGGCGTCCGGGCACCGCCACCCCCGAGGGGCCCAGGCGTCCGGGATACCCCCCCCCCCATCACCGAGGGGCCCAGGCGTCCGGGCACCGCCACCCCCGAGGGGGCCCAGGCGTCCGGGATACCCCCCCCCACCCACCGAGGGGCCCAGGCGTCCGGGCACCGCCACCCCCGAGGGGGCCCAGGCGTCCGGGATACCCCCCCCCACCCACCGAGGGGCCCAGGCGTCCGGGCACCGCCACCCCCGAGGGGCCCAGGCGTCCGGGATACCCCCCCCCACCCACCGAGGGGCCCAGGCGTCCGGGCACCGCCACCCACCAAGGGGCCCAGGCGTCCGGGCACCGCCACCCCCGAGGGGCCCAGGCGTCCGGGATACCCCCCCCCACCCACCGAGGGGCCCAGGCGTCCGGGCACCGCCACCCACCAAGGGGCCCAGGCGTCCGGGCACCGCCACCCCCGAGGGGGCCCAGGCGTCCGGGATACCCCCCCCCCCCAACAGACCCATGAGCTCCCGCCCCCTCAGGCCCCGCCCCCTGCCCCTCAGGCCCCGCCCCCTCACCACGCGGGTCTCCAGGAGGCGGGGCACGGCAGGCTCCGCCCCCAGAGAGGCCCCGCCCACCTTGGCCCCCGCCACCAGGGCCAGGTCCTGCAGGTAGAGCAGCAGCAGCTGGGGGCGGAGCTCCAGCAGGGACAGCCCCTGCGGGGGGCGGGGCCTCCGTCAGCGCACAGGCCCCGCCCCCTGGGGCCAGGCCCCGCCCACAACCCCCTCCCTATGGGGCCAGAGCCCCCCAACCAGCTCCCTATGGTGCCGGGAGCCCCCCTAGCGCCTCCCTATGGGGCAGGGAGCCCCCCAGCCGCCTCCCTATGGGGCAGGGAGCCCCCCAAGTCCCCTCCCTATGGGGCAGGGAGCCCCCCAACCACCTCCCTATGGGGCAGGGACCCTCCCAGCCGCCTCCCTATGGGGCCGGGAGCCCCCCAAGTCCCCTCCCTATGGGGCCGGGAGCCCCCCAACCACCTCCCTATGGGGCCGAAGCCCCCCAAGTCCCCTCCCTATGGGGCAGGGAGCCCCCCAAGTCCCCTCCCTATGGGGCAGGGAGCCCCCCAGCGCCTCCCTATGGGGCCGGGAGCCCCCCAACCGTCTCCCTATGGGGCCGGGACCCTCCCAGCCTCCTCCCTATGGGTCCGGGAGCCCCCCAGCCCCCTCCCTATGGGGCAGGGAGCCCCCCAGCGCCTCCCTATGGGGCAGGGAGCCCCCCAAGTCCCCTCCCTATGGGGCAGGGAGCCCCCCAGCGCCTCCCTATGGGGCCGGGAGCCCCCCAACCGTCTCCCTATGGGGCCGGGACCCTCCCAGCCTCCTCCCTATGGGTCCGGGAGCCCCCCAGCCCCCTCCCTAT
Source organism: Struthio camelus (assembly GCF_040807025.1). Classification (NCBI taxonomy): domain Eukaryota; kingdom Metazoa; phylum Chordata; class Aves; order Struthioniformes; family Struthionidae; genus Struthio; species Struthio camelus. The sequence continues at coordinate 381,327 of NC_090970.1, read as the reverse complement.
GGGGCAGGGAGCCCCCCAAGTCCCCTCCCTATGGGGCCGGGAGCCCCCCAGCGCCTCCCTATGGGGCAGGGAGCCCCCCAACCGCCTCCCTATGGGGCCGGGACCCCCAAGTTCCCCCCCCGGTACCTGCTCGGTGCGGAGCTGCCCCTCCCGCACCCGCCGCAGCAGCGCCCGCGCATGCGCGGTGACGGCGGCCACCTGCGGGGTCAGGGGTCGCCGGTCAGGGGTCAGGGGTCGCCGGTCAGGGGTCAGGGGTCGCCGGTCAGGGGTCAGGGGCCCCCCCGGGGTGGGGGGGGGCGGCCGGTACCTGGTCCCGCAGCGCCGCCAGCAGCGCCAGCGCCTCCGCCACCTCCGCCGCCGCCATCTTGCGCGGTCGCCCGCCCGCCGCTGAGGGCGCGGCCAATCGGAGCGCGCCGCCGGCGCCGCCGGCCAATCAGAGCGGCGCAGGGGAGGGGCGAAGGTTTCCCGCCCCTGGCGGAGGCGGGAAGGGTGGGAGGGGGCCAATCAGCGCGGCGGGAGGAAGGGGCGGGCTCCGGGGGCTGGTTCGCCAATGGAGAGGCAGGGAGCGAGGACTGACAAGGGGTTTGGCCAATGAGAGGCGGCGGGGGGCCATAGAGTTCGGCGCAGGGGGTAGAGGCGGCCGCAGGGGGGATGGGGGAGGGCGGGGGGAGGAGCAGGAGGACTGAACCCTCCTGCAGCCCCACACGTGCTCCCCACGTGGTCCTCCAGCCCCACACATCCCCCCTGTGGGGTCCTCCAGCCCCACACGCGCCCCCCATGGGGTCCTCCAGCCCCACACATCACCCCTGTGGGGTCCTCCAGCCCCACACGCGCCCCCCACGTGGTCCTCCAGCCCCACACGTGACACCCATGGGGTCCTCCAGCCCCACACGTGCCCCCCATGTGCTCCTCCAGCCCCACACATGACCCCTATGGGGTCCTCCAGCCCCACACGCACCCCCCATGGGGTCCTCTAGCCCCACACGTGCCCCCCATGTGGTCCTCCAGCCCCACATATGACCCCACGGGGTCCTCCAGCCCCACACATGACCCCTGTGGCATCCTCCAGCCCCACACGTGCCCCCCATGGGGCCCTCTAGCCCCACGTGTGCCCCCTGTGGGGTCCTCCCGCCCCACACATGCCCCCTTTGGCGTCTCCCAGCCCCACACGAGCCCCCCAGCCCCATAGGAGACTCCTACAAACTGCTCCAGCCCCCCAGGAGCCCCCCAGCCCCATAGCAGCCCCCTATGACCCCCCATGATCTGAGACCCCTATGACCCCCCCAGCTCCCTATGACCCCCATCAGCCCCCCAAGACCCCCCATGACCCCCTATGAGCCCCCTACGACCCCCCCCAGCCCCCTACGACCCCCACCAGCACCCTGCGACCCCCTATGAGCCCCCTACGACCCCCCCAGCCCCCTAGGACCCCCATCAGCCCCCCCTAGGACCCCCATCAGCCCCCCAAGACCCCCATCAGCCCCCATGAGACCCCTAGGACCCCTCCTCAGCCCCCCAAGACCCCCCCATGACTCCCTATGAGCCCCCTAGGACCCCCCCCAGCCCCCTAGGACCCCCATCAGCCCCCTAGGACCCCCCTAGGACCCCCATCAGCCCCCCAAGACCCCCCATGACCCCCTATGAGACCCCTACGACCCCCCCCAGCCCCCTACAACCCCCATCAGCCCCCTAGGACCCCCCTAGGACCCCCATCAGCCCCCCAAGACCCCCCCATGACCCCCTATGAGCCCCCTACGACCCCCCCCAGACCCCTGCAACCCCCATCAGCCCCCTAGGACCCCCACCAGGCCCTTATGACCCCCATCAGCCCCCTAGGACCCCCCTAGGACCCCCATCAGCCCCCCAAGACCCCCCATGACCCCCTATGAGCCCCCTACGACCCCCCCAGCCCCCTAGGACCCCCATCAGCCCCCCCTAGGACCCCCATCAGCCCCCCAAGACCCCCATCAGCCCCCATGAGACCCCTAGGACCCCTCCTCAGCCCCCCAAGACCCCCCCATGACCCCCTAGGACCCCCCTACGACCCCCCCCAGCCCCCTACGACCCCCCCAGCCCCCTAGGACCCTCCTAGGACCCCCATCAGCCCCCCAAGACCCCCTATGAGCCCCCTACGACCCCCTCCAGCCCCCTAGGACCCCCATCAGCCTCCCAAGACCCCCATCAGCCCCCATGAGACCCCTAGGACCCCTCCTCAGCCCCCCAAGACCCCCCATGACCCCCTAGGACCCCCCTACGACCCCCATCAGCCCCCCAAGACCCCCCCATGACCCCCTACGACCCCCCCATGACCCCCTATGAGACCCCTAGGACCCCCCTAGGACCCCCATCAGCCCCGCAAGACCCCCCATGACCCCCTATGAGCCCCCTACGACCCCCCCAGCCCCCTACGACCCCCCTAGGACCCCCATCAGCCCCCCAAGACCCCCATCAGCCCCCATGAGACCCCTAGGACCCCTCCTCAGCCCCCCAAGACCCCCCATGACTCCCTATGAGCCCCCTAGGACCCCCCCCCCCAGCCCCCTACGACCCCCATCAGCCCCCTAGGACCCTCCTAGGACCCCCATCAGCCTCCCAAGACCCCCTATGAGCCCCCTACGACCCCCTCCAGCCCCCTAGGACCCCCATCAGCCTCCCAAGACCCCCATCAGCCCCCATGAGACCCCTAGGACCCCTCCTCAGCCCCCCAAGACCCCCCATGACCCCCTATGAGACCCCTAGGACCCCCCTAGGACCCCCATCAGCCCCCCAAGACCCCCCCAAGACCCCCCATGACCCCCTAAGACCCCCCCCAGCCCCCCAAAGACAGGCGGAGGCGCAGCTAGAAACGCCGGCGGCCCCTTTATTGCCCCCCCCCGGCCCAGCGGGGCTGCCGCGGGGAGGGGGGGTGTCGGGACGGGACGGGGTGGGGGGGAAAGAGACGGTTTCGGGGCGGAGGAGGAGGGGGGCGGCGGTTGGGGGGGGTCAGCGGCGGCCGCCCCGGTCGCGCAGCGGGGTGCTGCGGCTGCGGCTGCGGCTGCGGCGCTTGGCGTCGCGGCGGTCGCGCTCGCCGCGCGGCGGGTGGTGGTGGCGGTGGTGGTGGTGGTGGCGGTGGTGGTGGTGGCGGTGGTGGTGGTGGCGGGCCGGCGGGGGCTCGCGGGCCGCCGGGGGCTCGCGGGGCCGCGGGGGCTCGCGGGCCGCCGGGGGCTCGCGGGGGCCGGCGGCGCGGGGCTCGGCCGAGCCGCCGCCGGGGGTGGCGGTGCCGGCGGTGGTAGCGGCGGTGGCGGTGACGGTTGCGGTGGTGGCGGCGGTGGTGGTGGCGGAGGGCCGGTCGCGGCGCGCCTTGTCGCGGCCTCGCTGCCGCTGCTCCTCTTCCTCCTGCTCCTTGCGGCGCCGCTCGCGCTCCCGGGCCCGGGCCGCCCGCTCCGCCTGCTTCGAACTGCCGGCGGCCCCCCCCCCCCCCGTCAGCCCCCCCGGCGCCGGGGGGGCAACCGGGGTGGGGGGGACGTGGGGGGACATGGGGGAGGTGGGGACGTTGGGGGACATGGGGTCAACTGGGGGGGGGTGGATGTGGGGAGGTGGGGGACGTGGGGGGACGTGGGGACAACTGGGGTGCGGAGGATGTGGGGGGCTGTGGGGGGACGTGGGGGCAACCGGGGTGGGGGGGGCCGTGGGGGGACGTGGGGGATGTGGGGACGTGGGGGGACATGGGGTCAAATGGGGGGGGGAATGTGGGGGGATGTGGGGGGATGTGGGGGGACGTGGGGACGTGGGGGGACGTGGGGACAACGGGGGTGGGGGGGACGTGGGGGGATGTGGCGACAACGGGGGTGGGGGGGATGTGGGGGGACGTGGAGGATGTGGGGAGGTGGGGGGATGTGGGGGCAACCGGGGTGGGGGGGACATGGGAGGATGTGGGGGGCCGTGGGGGGACATGGGGGGATGTGGGGGGATGTGGAGGGAGGATGTGGGGGGTTGTGGGGGGCCGTGGGGGGCCGTGGGGGGATGTGGGGGGATGTGGAGGGAGGATGTGGGGGGCTGTGTGGGGCCGTGGGGGGATGTGGGGGGCTGTGGGGGGATGTGGGGGCCGTGGGGGGCCGTGGGGGGATGTGGGGGGATGTGGAGGGAGGATGTGGGGGGCTGTGGGGGGATGTGGGGGCCGTGGGGGGCCGTGGGGGGATGTGGGGGGATGTGGAGGGAGGATGTGGGGGGCTGTGGGGGGATGTGGGGGCCGTGGGGGGCTGTGGGGGGATGTGGAGGGATGTGGGGGGAGGATGTGGGGGGCCGTGGGGGGCCGTGGGGGGATGTGGGGGGCCGTGGGGGGCCGTGGGGGGATGTGGAGGGAGGATGTGGGGGGCCGTGGGGGGCCGTGGGGGGATGTGGGGGGCCGTGGGGGGATGTGGAGGGAGGATGTGGGGGGCTGTGGGGGGCCGTGGGGGGATGTGGGGGGATGTGGAGAGAGGATGTGGGGGGCCGTGGGGGGACATGGGGGGCCGTGGGGGGCCGTGGGGGGATGTGGGGGGAGGATGTGGGGGGCTGTGGGGGGCCGTGGGGGGATGTGGAGGGAGGATGTGGGGGGCTGTGGGAGGCTGTGGGGGGCCGTGGGGGGATGTGGAGGGAGGATGTGGGGGGATGTGGGAGGCTGTGGGGGGCCGTGGGGGGATGTGGGGGGATGTGGGGGGATGTGGAGGGAGGCTGTGGGGGGCCGTGGGGGGCCGTGGGGGGATGTGGGGGGAGGATGTGGGGGGCCGTGGGGGGATGTGGAGGGATGTGGGGGGAGGATGTGGGGGGCCGTGGGGGGAGGATGTGGGGGGCCGTGGGGGGATGTGGAGGGAGGATGTGGGGGGCCGTGGGGGGCCGTGGGGGCCGCGGTGCCGTGGGGGGGGCCGTGGGGACGCGGGGGGGGTGGGGGGAGGAAGCCCCGCCCCCGGGGCGGCGCGGCCCCGCCCACCTGGGTGTCGGTCAGCGGCAGCCAGTAGATGCAGGGCGCCGCCTTGGTCTTGCGGAACAGGTCGTCCAGCAGCTTGGCCGGCGGCTCCTCGGGGGGCTTCTCTGGGGGCGGGGCCGGGGGCGGGGCCGGGGGCGGGGTCAGGCCGCCCGGACACGCCCCCCACCCCCCGCCCTCACCCCTCCCCGGCGGCCCTCCGCCTCGGCCCCGCCCCCTGGCGGCGCGGCCCCGCCCCCGCTCCGCCGTAGCCCCGCCCCCTCCGCAGCGTTCTATCCCGGCCCCGCCCCCCCGGCAGCGTTCCATCCCGGCCCCCCCCCCGGCAGCGTTCTATCCCGGCCCCGCCCCCTCCCGCTGTAACCCCGCCCCCTCCGACAGCGTTCCATCCCGGCCCCACCCCTCCCACTGTAACCCCGCCCCCCGACCACGTTCTACCCCGAGCCCCGCCCCCTCCGCCGTAGCCCCACCCCTCCCGCCGCAGCCCCGCCCCCTCAGCCGGGTTCTATCCCGGCCCCGCCCCCCTCTCCTGCGGCCCCGCCCCTTATGCTATAGCCCCGCCCACTGCCTGCAATCCATCCGCCCCCAGCAGCGCTCTGTCCCGGCCCCGCCCCCTCCCGCCGTGGCCCCGCCCCCTCCCCGCCGTGGCCCCGCCCACCTTTCTTGTCAGGGCCGGCGCTCGCGGGAGCGGGGCCGGTCCTTGTCGGGGGGCGGTGGCGGGGGGCGGGGCTCGCGGGGGGCGGCGCCGGGGGGCCGGCGGGGGGGCGGGGCCGGCGGGGCCGGGGGCGGGGGCCGGGGGCGGGGCCGGGGGAGGGGGAGCGGGAGCGGGGCGGCCCCTTGTCGCGGTCCCACTCGCGCTCGGCCCGCGTCCGCTCCCGCCGCTCCATCTCCCCGCTCCCGCTCCGCCCACTGGGCGCGCTCCCGCCTCCCGGCCCCCCCCGCGCCCCGCCCCCCGCGGCCCCGCCTCCTCGGCCGGCCCCTCCCCCCGCTCCGGGCCCAGGCCCCGGTGGAAGTCCAGCTGCCGCGCCGGGGGGGGGGGGGGGGGGGAGAGCGCCGTCACGGGCCCGACCCACGGCCGGACCCACGGCTCGACCCACGGCCGGACCCGTAGCCCCCCGGCCTGCCCCACAGCCCCCCGGCCTGCCCCACGGCCCCCCAACCTGCCCCATGGCCTGCCCCACAGCCCTCCCGGCCTGCCCCACGGCGCCCCATAGCCCCCCGGCCTGCCCTACAGCCTGCCCCACGGCCCCCCAACCTGCCCCATGGCCTGCCCCACAGCCTCCCGGCCTGCCCCACGGCGCCCCACAGCCTCCCGGCCTGCCCCACAGCCTGCCCCATAGCCCCCCGGCCTGCCCCATAGCCCCCCGGCCTGCCCCACGGCACCCATAGCCCCCCGGCCTGCCCCACAGCCTCCCGGCATGCCCCCCGGCCTGCCCCATAGCCCCCCGGCCTGCCTCATAGCACCCCATAGCCCCCCGGCCTGCCCCACAGCCTGCCCCATAGCCCCCTGGCCGGCCCCACAGCCCCCCGGCCTGCCCCACAGCCTTCTGGCCTGCCCCATAGCGCCCCATAGCCTCCCAGCCTGCCCCACGGCACCCCATAGCCCCCCGGCCTGCCCCACAGCCTGCCCCACAGCCTCCCGGCCTGCCCCACGGCGCCCCACAGCCTCCCGGCCTGCCCCACAGCCTGCCCCATAGCCCCCCGGCCTGCCCCACGGCACCCCATAGCCCCCCGGCCTGCCCCACAGCCTCCCGGCATGCCCCACAGCCTGCCCCATAGCCCCCGGCCTGCCCCATAGCACCCCATAGCCCCCCGGCCTGCCCCACAGCCTGCCCCCATAGCCCCCTGGCCGGCCCCACAGCCCCCCGGCCTGCCCCACAGCCTTCCGGCCTGCCCCATAGCGCCCCATAGCCTCCCAGCCTGCCCCACGGCACCCCATAGCCCCCTGGCCTGCCCCACAGCCTGCCCCATAGCCCCCCGGCCTGCCCCATACCCCCCTGGCCTGCCCCATAGCACCCCATAGCCTCCCCGCCTGCCCCATGGCCTGCCCCACAGACTCTCCGCATGCCCCACGGCACCCCATAGCGTCCCAACCTGCCCCATGGCCTTCCCCATAGCCCCCTGGCCTGCCCCATACCCCCCTGGCTTGCCCCATAGCACCCCATAGCCTCCCCGCCTGCCCCATGGCCTGCCCCACAGCCTCCCAGCCTGCCCCACAGCACCCCATAGCCTCCCCACCTGCTCCACGGCCTGCCCCACAGACTCCCAGCATGCCCCACAGCACCCCATAGCCTCCCAGCCTGCCCCCCGGCCTGCCCCACAGCCCCCCGGCCTGCCCCATAGCCCCCAGCCTGCCCCATAGCACTCCACAGCCTCCCAGCCTGCCCCACAGCCTGCCCCATAGCCCCCCGGCCTGCCCCACAGACTCCCGGCCTGCCCCACAGCACCCCATAGCCTCCCCGCCTGCCCCATGGCCTGCCCCACAGACTCCCAGCATGCCCCACAGCACCCCATACCCCCCCGGCCTGCCCCATGGCACCCCATAGCCTCCCCGCCTGCTCCCCTGGCCTGCCCCACAGCCTCCCAGCATGCCCCACGGCACCCCATAGGTCCCCGGCCTGCCCCATACCCCCCTGGCCTGCCCCACAGCACCCCACAGCCCCCCGGCCTGCCCCCCGGCCTGCCCCACAGCCTCCCAGCATGCCCCACAGCCTCCCAGCATGCCCCACGGCACCCCATAGGCCCCCGGCCTGCCCCATACCCCCCTGGCCTGCCCCACAGCACCCCACAGCCCCCCGGCCTGCCCCACGGCCTGCCCCACAGCCCCCCGGCCTGCCCCACAGCCTCCCAGCATGCCCCACGGCACCCCATAGGCCCCCGGCCTGCCCCATACCCCCCTGGCCTGCCCCACAGCACCCCACAGCCTCCCCGCCTGCCCCACAGCCTCCCAGCATGCCCCACAGCACCCCATAGCATCCCAACCTGCTCCCCCCGCCTGCCCCACAGCCTCCCGGCCTGCCCCATACCCCCCTGGCCTGCCCCCCGGCCTGCCCCACAGCACCCCACAGCCCCCCGGCCTGCCCCCCGGCCTGCCCCACAGCCCCCCAGCCTGCCCCACAGCCCCCCGGCCTGCCCCCTGGCGCCCCACAGCCTCCCAGCATGCCCCACGGCACCCCATAGGCCCCCGGCCTGCCCCATACCCCCCCGGCCTGCCCCACAGCACCCCACAGGCCCCCGGCCTGCCCCCCGGCGCCCCACAGCCTCCCCGCCTGCCCCGCGGTCTCCTGGCCCGCCCCAGGGCACCCGACGCCCTCCCAGCCCGCCCCCCGGCGCCCCATAGCCTCCCGCCCCCATCCACCCCCCGGCCCCGCCCCTTCCGCCGCCCGGCCCCGCCCCCGGCCCCGCCCCCGCCCCGCCACCTCCTCCTGCTGGGCGAAGTCGGCCGCCAGCACCTTGGGGTTGGACTGGGGCCACTTGACGCCGTGCAGCGCCGCCCGCGTGGCCGCCGCCTCCTCCACCGACGCGTACTGGGGGGCGCGGGGGGCGCGGCTGACCCACGGCCGACCCACGGCCGCCCCACGGCGTCCCCCCGGCGTCCCCACGGCACCCCCCCGCCGCCCCACGGCCGCCCACCGCCGCCCGCGTGGCCGCCGCCTCCTCCACCGACGCGTACTGGGGGGCGCGGGGGGCGCGGCTGACCCACGGCCGACCCACGGCCGCCCCACGGCGTCCCCCCGGCGCCCCACGGCACCCCCCCGCCGCCCCACGGCCGCCCCACGCCGCCCGCGTGGCCGCCGCCTCCTCCACCGACGCGTACTGGGGGGCGCGGGGGGCGCGGCTGACCCACGGCCGACCCACGGCCGCCCCACGGCGTCCCCCCGGCGCCCCCCCGCCGCCCCACGGCCGCCCCACGCCGCCCGCGTGGCCGCCGCCTCCTCCACCGACGGCGTACTGGGGGGCGCGGGGGGCGCGGCTGACCCCACGGCCGACCCACGGCCGCCCCACGGCGTCCCCCCGGCGTCCCCCCGCCGCCCCCACGGCCGCCCCACGCCGCCCGCGTGGCCGCCGCCTCCTCCACCGACGCGTACTGGGGGCGCGGGGGGCGCGGCTGACCCACGGCCGCCCCACGGCGCCCCACGGCGTCCCCCCGCCGCCCCACGCCGCCCCACGCCGCCCGCGTGGCCGCCGCCTCCTCCACCGACGCGTACTGGGGGCGCGGGGGGCGCGGCTGACCCACGGCCGACCCACGGCGCCCCACGGCGTCCCCACGGCGCCCCCCCGCCGCCCCACGGCCGCCCCACGCCGCCCGCGTGGCCGCCGCCTCCTCCACCGACGCGTACTGGGGGGCGCGGGGGGCGCGGCTGACCCACGGCCGACCCACGGCGCCCCCCCGCCGCCCCACGGCGTCCCCCCGGCGTCCCCCCGCCGCCCCACGGCCGCCCCACGCCGCCCGCGTGGCCGCCGCCTCCTCCACCGACGCGTACTGGGGGGCGCGGGGGGCGCAGCTGACCCACGGCCGCCCCACGGCGTCCCCCCGCCGCCCCACGGCGTCCCCACGGCGCCCCCCCGCCGCCCCACGCCGCCCGCGTGGCCGCCGCCTCCTCCACCGACGCGTACTGGGGGGCGCGGGGGGCGCGGCTGACCCACGGCCGCCCCACGGCCGCCCCCCCCAGCCCCACGGCGCCCCCCACGCCGTGGGGCAGGACTCACCGTGACGTAGCAGTGCGGCTCCATCTTGTCCGTCGCGATCTCATGCCCCCCCCAGCCCCACGGCGTGTCCCCCCCAGCCCCACGGCGCGTCCCCCAGCCCCACGGCGCCCCCCCCAGCCCCACGGCACCCCCCCGGGCCACGCCGTGGGGCAGGACTCACCGTGACGTAGCAGTGCGGCTCCATCTTGTCCGTCCTGATCTCGTGCCCCCCCCCAGCCCCACGGCGCGTCCCCCAGCCCCACGGCGCCCCCCACGCCGTGGGGCAGGACTCACCGTGACGTAGCAGTGCGGCTCCATCTTGTCCGTCCCGATCTCGTGCCCCCCCCAGCCCCACGGCGCCCCCCGGGCCACGCCGTGGGGCAGGACTCACCGTGACGTAGCAGTGCGGCTCCATCTTGTCCGTCCCGATCTCGTGCCCCCCCCCAGCCCCACGGCGCGTCCCCCAGCCCCACGGCGTCCCCCAGCCCCCCGGCGCCCCCCCCAGCCCCACGGCGCCCCCCGGGCCGTGGGGCAGGACTCACCGTGACGTAGCAGTGCGACTCCATCTTGTCCGTCCCGATCTTGTGCCCCCCCCCAGCCCCACGGCGCATCCCCCAGCCCCACGGCGCCCCCCAGCCCCATGGCACCCCCCCACCGCCCCACAGCGCCCCCCACGCCGTGGGGCAGGACTCACCGTGACGTAGCAGTGCGGCTCCATCTTGTCCGTCCCGATCTCGTGCCCCCCCCAGCCCCATGGCGCGTCCCCCAGCCCCACGGCGCCCCCCAGCCCCCCGGCGTCCCCCCCAGCCCCACGGCGTCCCCCACGCCATGGGGCAGGACTCACCGTGACGTAGCAGTGCGACTTGATCTTGTCCATCCCGATCGTGTGCCCCCCCCCCCCAGCCCCACGGCGCGTCCCCCAGCCCCCCGGCGCCCCCCCCAGCCCCACGGCGCCCCCCACGCCGTGGGGCAGGACTCACCGTGACGTAGCAGTGCGGCTCCATCTTGTCCGTCCCGATCTCGTGCCCCCCCCAGCCCCACGGCGCGTCCCCCAGCCCCCCGGCGCCCCCCAGCCCCCCGGCGCCCCCCCCAGCCCCACGGCGCGTCCCCCAGCCCCACGGCGCCCCCCCCAGCCCCACGGCGCCCCCCACGCCATGGGGCAGGACTCACCGTGACGTAGCAGCGCGGCTCCATCTTGCCCGTCCCGATCTCGTGCCCCCCCCCAGCCCCACGGCGCGTCCCCCAGCCCCACGGCTCCCCCCAGCCCCCCGGCGCCCCCCCCAGCCCCACGGCGCCCCCCGGGCCGTGGGGCAGGACTCACCGTGACGTAGCAGTGCGACTCCATCTTGTCCGTCCCGATCTTGTGCCCCCCCCCAGCCCCACGGCGCATCCCCCAGCCCCACGGCGCCCCCCAGCCCCCTGGCGCCCCCCCAGCCCCACGGCGCCCCCCACGCCGTGGGGCAGGACTCACCGTGACGTAGCAGTGCGACTTGATCTTGTCGATCCAGAAGCCGTCGTCCAGGAGGCGCCCGGTGCGGCCCAGCAGCTCCTTCAGCTGCCCCAGCGTGAACGGCCGCACCTGCCCCCCCGCACACGCCTCGTCACGCCTCGTCACGCCTCGTCACGCCTCGACACGCCTCGCCACGCCTCGCCACGCCCGGGCGGGACGCGGCGCCCCGTCACACGCGTGGGGGGGGGGGACACGTGGGGTGTCGTGTGGGGGGGGGCACGTGGGGTCACACACGTGTGGGGGGACGTGTGGGGTGTCACGCGTGTGGGGGGACACGTGGGGTCACACGCGTGTGGGGGGACGTGTGGGGTGTCACACGTGTGGGGGGACACGTGGGGTCACACGCGTGTGGGGGGACGTGTGGGGTGTCACACGTGTGGGGGGACACGTGGGGTCACACGCGTGTGGGGGGACGTGTGGGGTGTCACACGTGTGGGGGGACACGTGGGGTCACACGCGTGTGGGGGGACATGTGGGGTGTCACGCGTGTGGGGGGACACGGGTGTCACGCGTGTGGGGGGACATGTGGGGTGTCATACGTGTGGGGGGACACGGGTGTCACGCGTGTGGGGGGACGTGTGGGGTGTCATACGTGTGGGGGGACACGGGTGTCACGCGTGTGGGGAGGACACGTGGGGTGTCACGCGTGTGGGGGGACATGTGGGGTGTCACATGTGGGGAGACATGTGGGGTGGCGCACGCGTGTGGGGGGACACGTGGGGTGTCACACGTGTGGGGGGACACGTGGGGTGTCGCACATGTGTGGGGGGACACGTGGGGTGTCACACGTGTGGGGGGACATGTGGGGTGTCGTGTGGGGGGACACGTGGGGTGTCACACGTGTGGGGGGACATGTGGGGTGTCATGTGTGGGGGGACATGTGGGGTGTCGTGTGGGGGGACACGTGGGGTGTCACACGTGTGGGGGGACACGTGGGGTGTCGCACATGTGTGGGGGGACACGTGGGGTGTCACACGTGTGGGGGGACATGTGGGGTGTCGTGTGGGGGGACACGTGGGGTGTCACACGTGTGGGGGGACACGTGGGGTGTCGCACATGTGTGGGGGGACACGTGGGGTGTCACACGTGTGGGGGGACACGTGGGGTGTCGCACATGTGTGGGGGGACACGTGGGGTGTCACACGTGTGGGGGGACATGTGGGGTGTCGTGTGGGGGGACACGTGGGGTGTCACACGTGTGGGGGGACATGTGGGGTGTCATGTGTGGGGGGACATGTGGGGTGTCGTGTGGGGGGACACGTGGGGTGTCACACGTGTGGGGGGACACGTGGGGTGTCACGCGTGTGGGGGGTCCCCAGCCCCACATGAGGGGGTTCTACACCCCACACATGTGTGCCCAGCCCCACACGGGGGGGGTCCCAGCCCCATGTAGGGGGTCCCAGCCCCACACGGAAGGTCCCCAGCCCCATAAGGGGGTCCCCAGCCCCCCAGGGTGGGTCCCCAGCCCCACACGGAAGGTCCCCAGCCCCATAAGGGGGTCCCCAGCCCCACAGGAGGGCCCCCAGCCCCACAGGAGGGTCCCCAGCCCCACAGGAGGGTCCCCAGCCCCACACGCCAGGGCCTCAGCCCCATGTAGGGGGTCCCAGCCCCACACGGAAGGTCCCCAGCCCCATAGGGGGGTCCCCAGCCCCCCAGGGTGGGTCCCCAGCCCCACATGGAGGGTCCCCAGCCCCATAGGGGGGGGTTTCCAGCCCCACAGAGGGCCCCCAGCTCCACATGACACGGTCTCAGCCCCATATAAGCGGTCCCCAGCCCCACAGGAGGGCCCCCAGCCCCACACGCCAGGTCCCCAGCCCCACAGGAGGGGTCCCCAGCCCCACAGGAGGGCCCCCAGCCCCACATGGAGGGTCCCCAGCTGCCCAAGGCAGGTCCCCAGCCCCACATGGAGGGTCCCCAGCCCCACAGGGGGGGTCCCCAGCCCCACAGGAGGGCCCCCAGCCCCACACGCCAGGTCCCCAGCCCCACAGGAGGGCCCCCAGCCCCACAGGAGGGCCCCCAGCCCCACACGCCAGGTCCCCAGCCCCACAGGGGGGGTCCCCAGCCCCACAGGAGGGCCCCCAGCCCCACACGCCAGGTCCCCAGCTGCCCAAGGCAGGTCCCCAGCCCCACATGGAGGGTCCCCAGCCCCACAGGGGGGGTCCCCAGCCCCACAGGAGGGCCCCCAGCCCCACACGCCAGGTCCCCAGCCCCACAGGAGGGCCCCCAGCCCCACAGGAGGGCCCCCAGCCCCACACGCCAGGTCCCCAGCCCCACAGGGGGGGTCCCCAGCCCCACAGGAGGGCCCCCAGCCCCACACGCCAGGTCCCCAGCCCCACAGGAGGGCCCCCAGCCCCACAGGCGGGTCCCCAGCCCCACAGGAGGGCCCCCAGCCCCACATGGAGGGCCCCCAGCCCCACACGCCAGGTCCCCAGCCCCATGTAGGGGCTCCCAGGCGCCCAAGGCGGGTCCCCAGCCCCACAGGAGGGCCCCCAGCCCCACAGGGGGGGTCCCCAGCCCCACAGGAGGGTCCCCAGCCCCACATGCCAGGTTCCCAGCCCCACATGGAGGGCCCCCAGCCCCACACGCCAGGTCCCCAGCCCCACAGGGGGGGTCCCCAGCCCCACAGGAGGGCCCCCAGCCCCACATGGAGGGCCCCCAGCCCCACACGCCAGGTCCCCAGCCCCACAGGAGGGCCCCCAGCCCCACATGGAGGGTCCCCAGCTGCCCAAGGCAGGTCCCCAGCCCCACATGGAGGGTCCCCAGCCCCACAGGAGGGTCCCCAGCCCCACATGGAGGGTCTCCAGCTGCCCAAGGCAGGTCCGCAGCCCCACAGGGGGGGTCCCAGCCCCACAGGAGGGCCCCCAGCCCCACAGGAAGGCCCCCAGCCCCACAGGAGGGTCCCCAGCCCCACAGGAGGGCCCCCAGCCCCGCACGCCAGGTCCCCAGCCCCATGTAGGGGCTCCCAGGCACCCAAGGCGGGTCCCCAGCCCCACAGGGGGGGTCCCCAGCCCCACAGGAGGGTCCCCAGCCCCACATGGAGGATCCCCAGCTGCCCAAGGCAGGTCCCCAGCCCCACAGGGGGGGTCCCCAGCCCCACAGGAGGGTCCCCAGCCCCAAATGGAGGGTCCCCAGCTGCCTAAGGCAGGTCCCCAGCCCCACATGGAGGGTCTCCAGCCCCACACGGAAGGTCCCCAGCCCCACAGGAGGGCCCCCAGCCCCACAGGAGGGCCCCCAGCCCCACATGGAGGGTCCCCAGCCCCACAGGAGGGTCCCCAGCTGCCCAAGGCAGGTCCCCAGCCCCACAGGAAGGCCCCCAGCCCCACAGGAGGGTCCCCAGCCCCACATGGAGGGTCCCCAGCTGCCCAAGGCGGGTCCCCAGCCCCACATGGAGGGTCTCCAGCCCCACACGGAACGTCCCCAGCCCCACAGGGGGGCCCCCAGCCCCACAGGAGGGTCCCCAGCCCCACATGGAGGGTCCCCAGCCCCACAGGAGGGTCCCCAGCTGCCCAAGGCAGGTCCCCAGCCCCACAGGAAGGCCCCCAGCCCCACAGGAGGGTCCCCAGCCCCACATGGAGGGTCCCCAGCTGCCCAAGGCAGGTCCCCAGCCCCACATGGAGGGTCCCCAGCCCCACAGAAGGGTCCCCAGCCCCACATGGAGGGTCCCCAGCCCCACAGGAGGGGTCCCCAGCCCCACAGGAGGGCCCCCAGCGCCACAGGAGGGCCCCCAGCCCCACAAGGCGGGTCCCCAGCCCCACAGGGGGGTCGCCGGCGCCCCCCGGGGAGGGGTCTCACCAGGTTGCAGACGTGGACGATGGGGCTGGGGGGGGCGCGGGGGGGCGAGGGCGCCGGGGCGGCGCGCACCGGGTCGTCGATGGTCACCGAGACGCCCAGGCGCTGCTGGCTGACGGAGCGCCGGGCCCGCGGCTCGCTCAGCGTCACTGCCGCCGGGCACAGCCGTCAGCCCCCGCCCGCGGCCCCCCCGGGACCCCCCCGGGACCCCCCCCGGGTCACCTCGCCCCCCGGGTCCCCCCCGGGACCCCCCCCGGGGTCACCTCGCCCCCCGGGACCCCCCCCCGGGTCACCTCGCCCCCCGGGACCCCCCCGGGACCCCCCCCCCGGGTCACCTCCCCCCCGGGACCCCCCCGGGACCCCCCCGGGTCACCTCGCCCCCCGGGACCCCCCCCGGGACCCCCCCGGGTCACCTCGCCCCCCGGGACCCCCCCGGGACCCCCCCCGGGGTCACCTCGCCCCCCGGGACCCCCCCCGGGACCCCCCCCCCGGGTCACCTCCCCCCGGGACCCCCCCGGGACCCCCCCGGGACCCCCCCCGGGTCACCTCGCCCCCCGGGACCCCCCCCCGGACCCCCCCGTGTCCCCCTGACACGTCCCCATGTCCCCCAGGACCCCCCCATGTCCCTCTAACATGTCCCCAAGCCCCCCCAGGTGCCCCCCGTGTCCCCCAGGACCCCCCCGTGTCCCTCTGACATGTCCCCAAGCCCCCCCAGGTGCCCCCCGTGTCCCCCAGGACCCCCCCGTGTCCCTCTAACACGTCCCCATGTCCCCCAGGACCCCCCCGTGTCCCTCTAACACATCCCCAAGCCCCCCCAGGTGCCCCCTGTGTCCCCCAGGACCCCCCCACGTCCCTCTAACATGTCCCCAAGCCCCCCCAGGTGCCCCCCGTGTCCCCCAGGACCCCCCCGTGTCCCCCTGACATGTCCCCATGTCCCCCAGGACCCCCCTATGTACCTCTAACACGTCCCCAAGCCCCCCCAGGTGCCCCCCGTGTCCCCCAGGACCCCCCCGTGTCCCTCTAACATGTCCCCATGTCCCCCAGGACCCCCCCGTGTCCCTCTGACATGTCCCCAAGCCCCCCCAGGTGCCCCCCATGTCCCCCAGGACCCCCCCGTGTCCCTCTAACACGTCCCCGTGTCCCCCAGGACCCCCCCATGTCCCTCTAACATGTCCCCAAGCCCCCCCAGGTGCCCCCCATGTCCCCCAGTGCACCCCCCCATGTCACCTCGCCCCCCCAGGTGCCCCCCATGTCCCCCCAGGACCCCCCCGTGTCCCCCAGGTGCCCCCCATGTCCCCCAGGACCCCCCCGGGTCCCCCTGACACGTCCCCGTGTCCCCCCAGGACACCCCCGTGTCCCCCAGGTGCCCCCCGTGTCCCCCAGGACCCCCCCATGTCCCTCTAACATGTCCCCAAGCCCCCCCAGGTGCCCCCCATGTCCCCCAGTGCACCCCCCCATGTCCCCAGGCCCCCCCAGGTGCCCCCCCATGTCCCCCAGGTGCCCCCCATGTCCCCCAGTGCACCCCCCATGTCCCCAGGCCCCCCCAGGTGCCCCCCCCGTCCCCCAGGTGCCCCCCATGCCCCCGAGCCCCCCCCCCCAGGTGCCCCCGGTGCCCCCTGCGTCCCCCAGTGCACCCCCCCACGCCCACGAGCCCCCCCCCACCGCGTCCCCCCCCCCCCCCAGCTCACCTTTCTTGACCTCGTGCTCGGCGGGGGGGGGCAGGGCGGCCTCAGCCAGGGCCGGCGGCGCCTCGGGCCGCTCTTCCTCGGCCTCCTTCTCCTCCTCCTCCTCCTCCTCGCCCTGCCCGTTCTCCTGGCCCTCGGCCGGCACCACCTGCGGCGGGAGGCGTGAGCCGGGCGGGGGGGGGGGGGAACGGGACGGTCGGAGGAGAGGGGGGGCCCCGGCGTCCGGGCGCTCACCTGGGTGACGGTGCGGCAGATCTTGAGGCCGCCGGGCTCGTGGGAGGGGGCGGCGGCGGGGGGGCCGGCGGGGGGGCCGGCGGGGGGCCGCTCGGCCTCGTCCTCGGAGATGTGCCCGTCGTCGGCGTGCAGGTCCACCACCGCCTCCTGCCCGCCGCCGCCGCCGCCGCCGCCCCCCGCCTTCATCTCCGGGATCAGGCTCTGCCCGAGCGGCCCCCGGGTCGGTAACGCGGGGCCCCGGAGTCCGGGCGGGGACAGCGCGGCGGGTGGGGGGGGCCCCGGTGGCCGGGCGGGGAGCGGGAGGGGGCCCTGGTGTCCGGGTGGGGAGCGGGAGGGGGCCCCGGTGTCTGGGTGCGGAGCGGGAGGGGGCCCTGGAGTCCGGGTGGGGAGTGGGAGGGGGCCCCAGAGTCCAGGTGTGGAGTGGGAGGGGGCCCTGGTGTCCGGGTGGGGAGCGGGAGGGGGCCCTGGTGTCCGGGTGTGGAGCGGGAGGGGGCCCCAGAGTCCAGGTGTGGAGTGGGAGGGGGCCCTGGTGTCCGGGTGTGGAGCGGGAGGGGGCCCCGGAGTCCGGGTGGGGAGTGGGAGGGGGCCCCGGAGTCCGGGCGGGGAGTGGGAGGGGGCCCTGGAGTCCGGTTGTGGAGTGGGAGGGGGCCCTGGTGTCCGGGTGGGGAGCGGGAGGGGGCCCCGGTGTCCGGGTGTGGAGCGGGAGGGGGCCCCGGAGTCCGGGTGGGGAGTGGGAGGGGGCCCCGGAGTCCGGGCGGGGAGTGGGAGGGGGCCCCGGAGTCCGGTTGTGGAGTGGGAGGGGGCCCTGGTGTCCGGGCGGGGAGCGGGAGGGGGCCCTGGAGTCTGGTTGTGGAGTGGGAGGGGGCCCTGGAGTCCGGGTGGGGAGTGGGAGGGGGCCCTGGAGTCCGGGCGGGGTTAGCGTGGGGGTCCCCACCGCCCGGGGGGTGCAGAGGGGTTGGTGGGGGGGTCCCCGGCGGGTGGGGGGTGTTGGGGTCGGCGGGGGGGTCCCCGGCGCTGGGATGGGTGCTGGGGTCGGCAGGGGGGTCCCCGGTGCCCGGATGGGTGCTGGGGTCAGTATGGGGGTCCCCGCCGCCCGGGGGGGTGCTGGGGTCAGTATGGGGGTCTCCACCGCCCGGGGGGTGCAGAGGGGTCGGCGGGGGGGTCCCCACCGCCCGGGGGGGTGCTGGGGTCGGCAGGGGGGTCCCCGGCGCCGGGATGGGTGCTGGGGTCGGTGGGGGGGTCCCCGGTGCCCGGATGGGTGCTGGGGTCAGTATGGGGGTCCCCGCCGCCCGGATGGGTGCTGGGGTCGGCGTGGGGGTCCCCGGTGCCCGGATGGGTGCTGGGGTCAGTATGGGGGTCCCCGGCGCCGGGATGGGTGCTGGGGTCGGCGGGGGGGTCCCCGGTGCCCGGATGGGTGCTGGGGTCAGTATGGGGGTCCCCGGCGCCGGGATGGGTGCTGGGGTCGGCGGGGGGGTCCCCGGTGCCCGGGGGGGTGCTGGGGTCGGCAGGGGGGTCCCCGGCGCTGGGATGGGTGCTGGGGTCGGCGGGGGGGTCCCCGGTGCCCGGATGGGTGCTGGGGTCAGTATGGGGGGTCCCCGGCGCCGGGATGGGTGCTGGGGTCAGTATGGGGGTCCCCGGTGCCCGGATGGGTGCTGGGGTCAGTATGGGGGTCCCCGGCGCCGGGATGGGTGCTGGGGTCGGCAGGGGGGTGCCCGGCGCCGGGATGGGTGCTGGGGTCAGTATGGGGGTCCCCGGTGGGCAGGGGGTGCTGGGGTCAGTATGGGGGTCCCCGGCGCTGGGATGGGTGCTGGGGTCAGTATGGGGGTCCCCGGCGCCGGGATGGGTGCTGGGGTCGGCGGGGGGGTCCCCGGTGCCCGGATGGGTGCTGGGGTCAGTATGGGGGTCCCCGGTGGGCAGGGGGTGCTGGGGTCAGTATGGGGGTCCCCGGCGCTGGGATGGGTGCTGGGGTCAGTATGGGGGTCCCCGGTGCCCGGATGGGTGCTGGGGTTGGCGGGGGGGTCCCCGGTGCCCGGATGGGTGCTGGGGTCAGTATGGGGGTCCCCAGTGCCCGGATGGGTGCTGGGGTCGGCAGGGGGGGTCCCCGGCGCTGGGATGGGTGCTGGGGTCAGTATGGGGGTCCCCGGCGCCGGGATGGGTGCTGGGGTCGGCGGGGGGGTCCCCGGTGCCCGGATGGGTGCTGGGGTCAGTATGGGGGTCCCCGGCGCCGGGATGGGTGCTGGGGTCGGCGTGGGGGTCCCCGGTGCCCGGATGGGTGCTGGGGTCGGCAGGGGGGTCCCCGGCGCCGGGATGGGTGCTGGGGTCGGCGGGGGGGTCCCCGGTGCCCGGATGGGTGCTGGGGTCAGTATGGGGGTCCCCGGCGCCGGGATGGGTGCTGGGGTCGGCGGGGGGGTCCCCGGTGCCCGGATGGGTGCTGGGGTCAGTATGGGGGTCCCCGGCGCCGGGATGGGTGCTGGGGTCGGTGGGGGGGTCCCCGGTGCCCGGATGGGTGCTGGGGTCAGTATGGGGGTCCCCGGCGCCGGGATGGGTGCTGGGGTCGGCGTGGGGGTCCCCGGTGCCCGGATGGGTGCTGGGGTCGGCAGGGGGGTCCCCGGCGCCGGGATGGGTGCTGGGGTCGGCGTGGGGGTCCCCGGTGCCCGGATGGGTGCTGGGGTCAGTATGGGGGTCCCCGGCGCCGGGATGGGTGCTGGGGTCGGCGGGGGGGTCCCCGGTGCCCGGATGGGTGCTGGGGTTGGCGTGGGGGTCCCCGGCGCCGGGATGGGTGCTGGGGTCGGTGGGGGGGTCCCCGGTGCCCGGATGGGTGCTGGGGTCAGTATGGGGGTCCCCGACGGGCGTGGGGGTGCTGGGGTCAGTATGGGGGTCCCCGGTGCCCGGATGGGTGCTGGGGTCAGTATGGGGGTCCCCGGCGCCGGGATGGGTGCTGGGGTCGGCGTGGGGGTCCCCGGCGCCGGGATGGGTGCTGGGGTCAGCGGGGGGGTCCCCGGTGCCCGGATGGGTGCTGGGGTCAGTATGGGGGGTCCCCGGTGCCCGGATGGGTGCTGGGGTCAGTGGGGGGGTCCCCGGCGCTGGGATGGGTGCTGGGGTCAGTATGGGGGTCCCCGGTGCCCGGATGGGTGCTGGGGTCAGTATGGGGGGTCCCCGGCGCCGGGATGGGTGCTGGGGTCGGCGTGGGGGTCCCCGGTGCCCGGATGGGTGCTGGGGTCAGTATGGGGGTCCCCGGCGCCGGGATGGGTGCTGGGGTCGGCGTGGGGGTCCCCGGTGCCCGGATGGGTGCTGGGGTCAGTATGGGGGTCCCCGGCGCCGGGATGGGTGCTGGGGTCGGCGTGGGGGTCCCCGGTGCCCGGATGGGTGCTGGGGTCAGTATGGGGGTCCCCGGCGCCCGGATGGGTGCTGGGGTCGGCGGGGGGGTCCCCGGTGCCCGGATGGGTGCTGGGGTCAGTATGGGGGTCCCCGGCGCCCGGGGGGGTGCTGGGGTCGGCGGGGGGGTCCCCGGGGGGCGGGGCGGGGGGCGGAGCCCTACCTTGAGGGACTCGGTGGTGATGCTGATGGAGGGCCGCTTCTGGGTGCAGGCGGTGCTGGCCCCCCAGCGCCGCTTCCGGCCCCCGGCCCCGCCGCCCTCCGTGTCGCTGCTGCCCGACGCCGCCCCCTTGGCTGCTGCCGGCCCGCGCCGGGGGGGGGGGGGGGGGCGGGGCTGTCAGGCCCCGCCCCCTCCGCCCACGCCCCGCCCCCAGGAAGAGCCAACACCCCCCCCTCCCCACAACTGCTCCCCTGCTGTGTCCTCCACCCCCCCGCTCAAGCCCCGCCCCCGCTCAAGCCCCGCCCCCGCTCAAGCCCCGCCCCACCCACCAACCCAGAGACCACCCCCGAGTTAAGCCCCGCCCCCACGCACCACCTTTGCCCCCTCCCCCGGTGCACAGCCCCGCCCTATTAAGCCCCGCCCCCCCCAATCGGCTGCATGCCCCGGCTCAAGCCCCGCCCCCGGCTCAAGCCCCGCCCCTCGCCCTCAAGCCACGCCCCCCAGGCATAAGGCCCCGCCCCCGGCTGCCTGACCCCGCCCACATCCCTCGAGCCCCGCCCCCAGGGATGCGACCCCGCCCCTTCCATTAAGTCCTGCCCTGAGACCCCGCCCCTTCCCTTAAGCCCCGCCCCCAGGAACCCGAACCCGCCCCTTCCCCTTAAGCCCTGCCCCCAAGAACAGACCCCGCCCCTTCCATTAAGTCCTGCCCTGGGACCCCGCCCCTTCCCCTTAAGCCCCGCCTCCAGGAACCTGACCCCGCCCCTTCCCTTAAGCCCCACCCCCGACTCAACTCCCTCCCCTCGCCCTCAAGCCCCGCCCCAGCTGCCTGACCCCGCCCCCTCCCTTAAGCCACACCCCCAGGGACCTGACCCCGCCCCTTCCCCTAAGCCCCGCCTCCAGGAACATGACCCCGCCCCTTCCCTTAAGCCCCGCACACCCAGCCCCCCGCCCCCCTTCCCCCATGCCCCAAGCCCCGCCCCCTGCCCCAAGCCCCGCCCCCCGGCCCACGCCCCGCCCCCGGGCACTCACAGACGACGGAGATCTTCCTCTTGAAGGCCTTGGGCTGGGCCGCGCTCTGGGGGGGGCGGTGGGGGGGGGAGAAGAGACACGGGGAGGGGGCACAGAGAGAGAGAGACACGCCCCCGGGGGGGCGGGGACACGGGGAGGGGGCGGGGTCAGCGCCGGGCAGGGCCCCGCCTCCTCGCGCCCCGCCCTTTCCCCCCTCCCCGCCCCGGGGGCGGCCCCTCCCTTGGCAGCCCCCTCCCCCACATATATATATATCTATTTTTACAGGGGGAGGGGGGGGTCGTTTGGCCCCACCCCCCACCCCGGGGTGTGGGGCAGACGGGTGCCCCGGGCGGGGGTCCCGGAGGTCCTTACGTCGGGGGCGGGGGGAAGGGTCCCGGAGGTCCCAGCGAGGTCCTTTGGGTGTTTTTTTTTGGGGGGGGGGGAGGGAAGGAGGATTTGGGGTGGGGGGGAGGAGGCGCACAGGGTGCCCGAGGAGACTCGGGGGTCCCGGAGGTCCTCAACGTGGTGGCGGGTGCCCCCGGGTAGGACGTGGGGGACCCGGAGGTCCTCAACGTGGTGGTGGGTGGGACCCGGAGGTCCTCAACGTGGTGGCGGGTGCCCCCGGGTAGGACGTGGGGGACCCGGAGGTCCTCAACGTGGTGGTGGGTGGGACCCGGAGGTCCTCAACTTGGTGGCGGGTGCCCCCGGGTAGGACGTGGGGGTCCTAGAGGTCCTCAATGTGGTGGTGGGGGACCTGGAGGTCCTCAATGTGGTGGCGGGTGCCCCCGGGTAGGACGTGGGGGACCCAGAGGTCCTCAACTTGGTGGTGGGTGGGACCCGGAGGTCCTCAATGTGGTGGCGGGTGCCCCCGGGTAGGACGTGGGGGACCCGGAGGTCCTCAACTTGGTGGTGGGTGGGACCCGGAGGTCCTCAATGTGGTGGCGGGTGCCCCCGGGTAGGACATGGGGGACCCGGAGGTCCTCAACTTGGTGGTGGGTGCCCCCAGGTAGGACGTGGGGGTCCTAGAGGTCCTCAATGTGGTGGTGGGTGCCCCCCAGGTAGGACATGGGAGTCCTAAAGGTCCTCAGTGTGGTGGCGGGTGCCCCCAGGTAGGACGTGGGGGACCCAGAGGTCCATGGGGTGCTGATGGGTCTCCTCAAGGAGACATGAGGGTCCTAGAGGTCCTCAGTGTGATGGTGGGTGGCCCCGGGTAGGACGTGGGGGACCCAGAAGTCCATGGGGTGCTGATGGGTCTCCTCAAGGAGACATGAGGGTCCTAGAGGTCCTCGATTTGGTGGTGGGTGCCACCGGGTAGGACGTAGGGGACCCAGAGGTCCTCAACTTGGTGGTGGGTGCCCCCAGGTAGGACGTGGGGGACCCAGAAGTCCATGGGGTGCTGATGAGTCTCCCCAAGGAGACATGAGAGTCCTAAAGGTCCTCAACTTGGTGGTGGGTGCCCCCAGGTAGGACGTGGGGGACCCAGATGTCCATGGGGTGCTGATGAGTCTCCTCAAGGAGACATGAGAGTCCTAAAGGTCCTCAACTTGGTGGTGGGTGCCCCCGGGTAGGACATGGGGGTCCTAGAGGTCCTCAATGTGGTGGTGGGTGCCCCCAAGTAGGACGTGGGGGACCCAGAGGTCCATGGGGTGCTGCTGATGGGTCTCCCCAAGGAGACATGGAGGTCCTAGAGATCCTCAATTTGGTGGTGGGTACCGCCAGGTAGGCATGGGGGTCCCAAAGATCCTTGATTTGGTCGTGGGTGCCCTCAGGTAGGACGTGGGGGACCCAGAGCTCCAAGGGGTGCTGATGGGTCTCCCCAAGGAGACACAGGGGTCCTAGAGGTCCTCGATTTGGTGGTGGGTGCCCCCGGGTAGGATGCGGGGGTCCCAGAAGTCCTTGATTTGGTGGTGGGTGCCCCTGGGTAGGACGTGGGGGTCCTGGAGCTCCTCGATTTGGCAGTGGGTGCAGCCTGGTAGGACGTGGGGGACCCCGAGGTCCTTAATTTGGTGGTGGGTGCCCACGAGGGGATGTTGGGGGGGGTCCCAGAGATCTCTTAAGTAGGTGCCAGGTGCCCCCAGGTAGGACGTGGGGGTCCCAGAGGTCCTCGATTTGGTGGTGGTGGGTGCCCCCGGGGGGACTTTGGGGATCCCAAAGGTCCATGGGGTGCTGCTGGGTGTCCTCAAGGAGACATAGGGCTCCCAGAGGTCCCTAAGCGGGTGCCAGGTGCCCCCAGGTAGGACGTGGGGGTCCCAGAAGTCCTTGATTTGCTGGCAGCTGCCCCCATAGAGGGACTTGGGAGGGTCCCAGAGGTCCTTGATTCGGTGCCGGGTGCCCCCAGGAGGATGTGGGGATCCTGGAGGTCCATGGGGTGCACAGGGTGCCGCCGGGGGGGGGACGTTGGGGTGCTGGAGGACCTTGATTCGGCGGGCAGGTGCCCCCCAAAGCAGATGTTGGGGGGGGAGTCCTGGCGGTCCCCGAGTTGGTGCCGGATGCTCCCAGGGGAACATGGGGGTCCCGGAGGTCCATGGGGTGCAGCTGGGTGTCCCCAAGGGGGGATGTGGGGGTCCCAGAGCTCCTTGGTTTGGTGGCAAGCGCCCCCAAAGAAGATGCTGGAGGCTCCCAGAGGTCCCTGCGCTGGTGCCAGGTGTCCTCAGAAGGACGCGGGGGTCCCGGAGCTCCTTGATTTGGTGGTGGGTGCCCCCAAAGCAGATGTTGGGGGGACCTAGAGGTCCCTAAGTGGGTGCTGGGTGTCCCCAATGGGGACATGGGGGTCCCAGAGGTCCATGGGGTGCAGCTGGGTGTCCCCAAGGGGAACATGGGGGTTCCAGAGGTCCTTGGTTTGGTGGCAGTTGCCCCCAAAAGAGATGTTGGGGGGTCCTGCAGATCTTTGGTCTTGGGTGCCCCCGGGGGGAGGTCGCTGGGGGTCGCAGAGGTCCCCGAGTCAGTGCCAGATGCCCTTGGGGGGACACGAGGGTCCCAGAGGTCCACGGGGCGCAGCTGGGCATCCCAGAAGGACGTTGGGGGTCTTGGAGGCGCTTGAACTGGTGCTGGGTGCCCCCAAAGAAGACGCTGTGGGTCCCAAAGGCCTCTGAGGTGGCACGGGGTGTCAGGGGGGGACACAGCGGGTCCCACAAGTCCTTGAGCCGGTGGCAGGTGACCCCAGGGGAGACGCGGGAGGTCTTGGAGGACCCTGAGCAGGGGCCTGGTGTCCCCCGAGGGAGACGTCGAGGGATCCCACAGGTCCCCGAGTCGGTGCTGGCGTCGGTCGCCCCCGATGTAAATGTGGGGGTCCCACAGGCGCTTGGGTGCCCCCGACGTGGATTTGGGGGTCCCGGAGGTGCTCACGCCGCCGTTGGGCGCCCCTTACGTGGACTTGGGGGTCCCGCAGATGCTCACGCCGCCGTTGGGTGCCCCTCATGGGGATTTCGGGGTCGTGTAGGTGCTCGTGCCGCCGGTGGGTGGCCCCATCGTGGATTTGGGGGTCCCGGAGGTGCTCGTGCCACCGTTGGGTGCCCCCAGTGAGACGTGGGGCTCCCAGAACCGCTCATGCCAGCGCTGGGTGACCCCAAAGTGCGTTTGGGGGTCCAGAGGTGCTCACGCTGCGTTTGGGTGCCCTCAAGGTAAACCTGGGAGTCTCAGAGGTCCTCGTGCCGCTGTTGGGCGCCCTCAACATAAACTCGGGGGGTCTTGGAAACGCTCACGCCGCCATTTGGTGCCCCCAGCGTGGACTTGGGGGTCCCACAGGTGCTCACGCCGCTGTTGGGTGCCCCCTGAGCAGACTCAGGCGTCCCACAGGTTCTCGCGCTGCCGTTGGGTGCCCCCCGAGTAGGTTTAGGGGTCCCGTAGGAGCTCACGGCGGCGTTGGGAGTCCCCCAAGAGACGCGGGGGTCCCGTAGGTGCTCAGGCGGTCATTGGGTGCCCCCTAAGTGACACAGGAGCCCCATAGGTCGGCACTGTGTCGGCACTGGGGGCCCCCAGCACAGATCTGGGGTCCCATAGGAGCTCACGCCGGGCTTGGGTGCCCCCTAAGTGACGCGGAGGTCCCATAAATGCTCATGCTGGCACTGGGGGCCTCCTGAGAAGATCTGGGGTTCCCATAGGAGCTCACGCTGGTCTTGGGTGCCCCCTAAGCGACACGGAGGTCCCATAAGAACTCACGCCGATCTGGGGTGCCCCCAAGGAGGTTCGGGGGTCCCACAGGAGCTCCCGCTGGCGTTGGGAGCCCCCCAAGTGACACGGGGGTCCCATACGTGCTCGTGTCGGCATTGGGTGCCCCCGAAAAGATGTGGAGGTCCCACAGGAGCTCACGGTGGCATCGGGCACCCTCTAGGTGACACGGGGGTCCCACAGGAGCTCACGCCGGTTCGGGGCACCCCCCCAAGTGACATGGGGGTCCCACAAGAGCTCACGCCGGTCCTGGGTGCCCCCCAAGCGACGTGGGAGTCCCACAAGAGTTCACGCCAGTCCTGGGTGCCCCTTGAGAAGATCTGGGGGTCCCATAGGAGCTCATGCTGGTCCTGGGTGTCCCCCACACGACACGGGGGACCCACAGGAGGTCACATCGGTTTTAGGTGCCCCCCAAACGACATAGGGGTCCCATAGGAGCTCAGTCCAGCTTTAGGTGCCCCCCAAACAACATGAGGGTCCCACAGGAGCTCATGCCGGCTTTGGGTGCCCCCCAAGTGATATGTGGGTCCCATAGGAGCTCCGTCCAGCTTTAGGTGCTCCTCAAGCGACACGGGGGTCCCGTAAGAGCTCCCGTTGGCATTGGGCACCCCCTAAGCGACACGGGGGTCCCATACGTGCTCACGCCGGTCCTGGGTGCCCCCTAAGCGACACAGGGGTCCCGTGGGAGCTCAGGCCGGTCTTGGGTGCCCCCCAAGCGACATGGGGGTCCCGTAGGAGCTCATGCCGGTCTTGGGTGCCCCCAAGTGACAGTGGGGGTCCCATAGGAGCTCGCGCCGGTCTTGGGTGCCCCCTAAGCGACATGGGGGTCCCATAGGAGCTCAGGACAGTCCTGGGTGCCCCCTAAGCGACAGAGGGGTCCCATAGGAGCTCACG
This sequence comes from Struthio camelus, assembly GCF_040807025.1. Lineage (NCBI taxonomy): Eukaryota > Metazoa > Chordata > Aves > Struthioniformes > Struthionidae > Struthio > Struthio camelus. The sequence continues at coordinate 354,877 of NC_090970.1, read as the reverse complement.
CCGGTCTTGGGTGCCCCCCAAGCAACACGGGGGTCCCACAAGAGCTCACGCCGGTCCTGGGTGCCCCCCAAGCGACACGGGGGTCCCATAGGAGCTCACGCCGGTCCTGGGTGCCCCCGAGAAGATCTGGGGGTCCCATAGGAGCTCACGCCGGTCCTGGGTGCCCCCCGAGAAGATCTAGGGGTCCCATAGGAGCTCACGCCGGTCCTGGGTGCCCCCCGAGAAGATCTGGGGGGCCCGGAGGAACTCGCGGCAGTCTGGGGTGCCCCCCAAGCGACATGGGGGTCCCATAGGAGCTCCCGTTGGCATTGGGCACCCCCTAAGCGACGTGAGGGTCCCATAGGTGCTCACACCGGTCTTGGGTGCCCCCCAAGCGACACGGGGTGTGTGTGGGGGGTCCCATAGGAGCTCACGCCGGCTTCGGCTGCCCCCCCCCCGAGAAGATCTGGGGGTCCCGGAGGAACTCGCGGCTGTCCGGGGCGCCCCCCAAGCGGCGCAGGGCTGGGGGGGGGGGTGCGCGCCGCGGGTGCTCACGCGCCCCACACGCGTGGGTCCTGGCGGGAGGGTGGGCAGTGGGCGGGCTGGCGGCCGGGGCGGCCCCCGCGGGTGCGTCGCGCCGAGGAGCCGAACAAAGGAGCCCAGAGGAGAAGGTCAGCGGCGCCGTGGGGCTGGGGGGGCCCCCCGCCCCCTCCGCCCCCCGCCCTGCCCCACGGCCGGCTCCCCTCCCGCCCCGCCCGGCCCCCCGGCCCCTTCTTCTTCTTCTTCTTCCTCCTCCTCCTCCTTCTCCCTGCTGCCCGGCCCCCCCACCCGGCCCCCCGGCCTGCCCCCCCGGCCTGCCCCACACCTCGCCGCCCCCCTGCCCCCCCGGTTACCTCTGGGCGCTCGGCGTCCGGGGGGCGCTCGGGGGGCGGCCGTGGGGGGCTGGCGCCCGCTCCGGGGGGCGGCTCCATGGGCGCCGCCGCCGCCTGCTCCTCGCTGCGGGTACAGCGTCAGTGGGGCTGCCCCACGGCGAGCCGCGGGCCTCCCCTCCCCCCCCATGACACGTACAACGCCGGTGGGGGGGGGGGGGTCAGCCCCACGGCCGTGCACATCCTGCCCCCATGCGGCCAGCCCCATAGATGCCCCCACCCCACACGTTCCCCCCAACATACAGGGCTGCCAGCCCCACAGATGCCCCCAGCCCCACACGTTCTCCTGCAAACGTGGTGGTCCCAGCCCCATAGATGTCCCCAGCCCCACACATCCCCCCCACTATACAGGGCTCCCAGCCCCATAGATGCACCCAGCCCCATACATCCTCCTCTTCAGCAGGCCCCAGCCCCATAGATGCTCCCAGCCCCACAGACACCCCCCACGGCAGTTCCCAGCCCCACGGACAACCCCAGCCCCACAGACTCCCCCTGTGGCGGGTCCCAGCCCCACAGACACCCCCCAGAGCAGGTCCCAGCCCCACAGACAACCCCAGCCCCATAGACCCGCCCCCATGGCAGCTCCTAGCCCCACAGACCCCCCCCAGGCCCCCCCATAGTAGGTCCCAGCCCCATGGACACCCCCAGCCCCATAGACTCCTCCCACAGCAGGTCCCAGCCCCACAGACTCCCCCAGATCCCCCCACGGCGGGTCCCGGCCCCATAGACACCCCCAGCCCCACAGACCCCCCCCCAGAGCAGCTCCCAGCCCCACAGACTCCTCCATGGCAGCTCCCAGCCCCACAGACACCCCCAGCCCCACAGACACCCCCCACGGCGGGTCCCAACCCCACAGACAGCCCCAGATCCCCCCACGGCGGGTCCCAGCCCCACGGACAGCCCCAGATCCCCCCCCAGCAGCTCCCAGCCCCTCCCCAGCCCTATACATTTCCCCCCCCGCCCGGCCACTCCCAGCCCCACATCCCCCCTCCCCTCCTTCGCCCCACGGCGGCCCCACGCGGGGGCGAGGACCTTCCCCCCCCCCCACAACCGCCCCCATCCCGGCCCCACACGGACAAAGCCGGGGGAAAGGGGAGGGAATGAATGGCGGCGCCGTGGGGCGGGCGGCGCCGTGGGGCGGCGGCGGGGGGGGGGGTCTCACCCGTCCTTGCTCTCGGACAGCATGGTGGGCCCCGGCGTCCGGGCTGGGGGGGGGGGGCGACGGCGGGGGGGGGGCGGCCCCGCTCTATTGTAGGGGGCCGGGCAGGGGCGGCGCGGGGGAGCCGCAGGCAGGCGGGGCAGCCATCTTGCCGCTTACCCAGCAGCCCCTGGGAGCGGGGGGGGAGGGGGGGAGGGGCGAGCGCGGCAACCCCCCCCCCCCCAGCTTCCGAGGCGGGAGCGGCCGCGACCCACGGCGGGGCGGGGGGGGGGGAAGGACCCTCGGATCCCACGTGGGGGACCCCCGGACCCACATCTGCCACGTGGGGGTCTCCTGGACCCACATCTTCCCCGTGAGGGTCTCCTGGACCCACATCTCACTGGTCAGGGCACCCCCGGACCCACATCTCGCCCATGAGGGTCTCCTGGACCCACATCTCACTGGTCAGGGCACCCCAGACCCACATCTCACCCGTGAGGGTCTCCTGGACCCACATCTCATCCCTGAGAGTCTCCTGGACCCACATCTCACTGGTCAGGGCACCCCAGACCCACATCTCACCCATGAAGGTCTCCTGGACCCACATCTCACCCATGGGGAGGGACTCCAGACCCACATCTCGCCTGTGAGGGTCTCCTGGACCCACATCTCATCCCTGAGAGTCTCCTGGACCCACATCTCACTGGTCAGGGCACCCCAGACCCACATCTCGCCCGTGAGGGTCTCCTGGACCCACATCTCACTGGTCAGGGCACCCCAGACCCACATCTCGCCCGTGAGGGTCTCCTGGACCCACATCTCACCCATGGGGAGGGACTCCAGACCCACATCTTGCTTGTGAGGGTCTCCTGGACCCACATCTCATCCCTGAGAGTCTCCTAGACCCACATCTCACTGGTCAGGGCACCCCAGACCCACATCTCGCCCGTGAGGGTCTCCTGGACCCATATCTCACCCATGGGGAGGGACTCCAGACCCACATCTTGCTTGTGAAGGTCTCCTGGACCCACATCTCATCCCTGAGAGTCTCCTGGACCCACATCTCACTGGTCAGGGCACCCCAGACCCACATCTCGCCCGTGAAGGTCTCCTGGACCCACATC